>NC_053391.1:579627860-579927860 GCF_905171765.1 Bufo bufo
CATTCGTATATAGCATTTAGCTGTCAGCTGAAAGAGAATTTGTCTGACAGCTATCTAAAGTGCATAGCCAGCCTCAGTGTTGTCTGCGTCATATGTGCAAAGTTCACATGCGCAAATCTAGCAATAGCTGGTCACATGGAAAAACTTACATTTTCTATTTATATAAAAGCACCATTTGGGGTTTCTGATTCCAAATGTTATCATTTCAAGATCTACATTTTTCTTATTTGTTTTATAACTTTCAAAGTCAATTTAAGTCCAGCACAAGTAAATTTACAAGTTTTCTTCTTGCAGTTATGGTTTCCCAAGATTTGTCTTCAAGATGTCTTGCAGTGGAACATGTCCATCCCTCCTGTGATTATGTGAGAAGTGAGCCTGTGCTAAGTACAGATGCGTCCTCTCTAAGGGTACTTTCACACTAGCGTTTTTCTTTTCCGGCGCTGAGTTCCGTCCCCATGCATTCTGAATGGAGAGTCCGTCCTTCAGGATGCATCAGGATGTCTTCAGTTCAGTCTTTTTGACTGATCAGGCTTTTCAGAAAAACGTAGCATGCTGTATTTTTACCTCCGGCCAAAAATCCTGAACACTTTGACTGAACGCCGGATCCGGTCTTTTTCCCATTGACTTGCATTAACGCCGGATCTGGCGCTGTGTGTTCAGTCAAACCGGATCCGGCTTTTGCATGTTAAACCCGAAAAATGTGAAAAAAAAGTTAAAGTCCATAAATGGCGGATCCGTTTTTTCCAATGCATTTTTTCATTGTGATCAAAATCCTGATCAGGATTCAAATGTAATCCGTTTTCACACGTTTTTCCGGATCCGGCGGGCAGTTCCGGTGTCAGAATTGAACGCCGGATTAAAACAACGCTAGTGTGAAAGTAGCCTTACCTGATCTCCAAACTGGAAGTGGTGTCAATTTTGTCCTGACAGCAAAACAATATCATATCAGGAGACTGTAACTAAACTCTAAAAAGCTGCAATACACATCACAACCACTGGGCGGTGAGTGCTCCACATTTAGCTTATTGCTTAAGCTGCAGAGAAGCTAGTCTCAAATATGAGATATTTAGCGTCAGACCTAGCTAGATTTGGTGAGATCTATTGAGAATATTAAATGTGCGAAAGTCAAACACATGAGAATAAAGGAGCACTAAATCCAGAATCCAAATATCATGTGTGATACTGCCTGCTTAGCTGTGTATCTAATCCTATCATGTGTAATACTTTCTGCTAAGCTGTGTATCTAATCCTATCATGTGTGATACTGTCTGCTGAGCTGTGTATCTAAAACTATCATGTGTGATACTGTCTGTTGAGCTGTGTATCTAAACCTATCATGTGTGATACTTTCTGCTGAGCTGTGTATCTAATCCTATCATGTGTGATACTGTCTGCTGAGCTGTGTATCTAATCCTATCATGTGTGATATTGTCTCCTAAGCTGTGTATCTAATCCTATCATGTGTAATACTTTCTGCTGAGCTGTGTATCTAAACCTATCATGTGTAATACTGTCTGCTAAGCTGTGTATCTAATCCTATCATGTGTGATACGTTTTGCTAAAAGGTGTATCTAATGCTGTCGTGTGTGATAATTTATGCTGAGCTGTGTATCTAATCATATCATGTGTTATTCTGCCTGCTGAGCTGTGTATCCAATCCTATTCTGTGTGATACTGTCTGCTAAAATGCGTATCTAATCCTATTATGTGTAATACAGTGGCTCATTTTACATTCCCAGGTTTTTCTGTCTCTATCATTCTTACAATTATAAGAAGGTTTTATGTTAAAGAACAGATATTAGCAGGAGGTCAGATGGAGGGAGAGATAAGAAGTTCCTTGCTGGGTGTAGGGGTTTTCGACAGTGCAGGAAAATAGAGGTAATAGTTGTGGTAAGCAGAAACATTGTTTGCATTGTATATTTAATTTGTTACAATTCTGGTATAATTAGATTTTGTGCACTTAGGAAGTTAGCTTTTTGGATGAAGACCAATGTCTCATGTCTCACTTCCAGGTGTCAACAATAGAGGAGGGTCTGTATTTAACTTAATTAGTGACTAATCAAAGAACAGCTGGATACAATGGTGAATAGTCAGAGCAAACAAACAGCTAATAAAGAGACAGGGCATGGAGACTGGAACCTTGACATAAGCAGTAAATATGAGGCCAGGACACTTAGATGATGGGAAATTTGTGAGAAGCTATAATGCTAAATGCTGACATACCAGGGCTAAACACAGCCGATTTTCAGCCAAAGCCAGAAGTACAAATCCTTCCTTTACTGTAGTATATTCCTAATTCCTTTCCAATCCATTTCTGTAGACAGGTCTGCTTCAAATCCTCATCCAAAAAACTTTATGTTTATGACCATATTTTTGGTCTGCATCCGATCCACATTTTTTGAGGACCCATTCATTTCAATGGGGGCAAAAAAAAGATGTGGACAACACCATGTGCTGCCTGCATCTGAATGTCTGTTCTGTGGTCTCCCCAAGAATATAGAACCTGTCCTATTCCTGTATGTTTTGCAGGGGGAATTCTCCATTGGCAATACAGGGAAGTCAAGATATATTTATTGGCAAAGAACGCAATATGAGGAGGGAGGTCGAAAGAAGATTATATACTGGTAGAGTTGAGCGAACACCTGGATGTTCGGGTTCGAGAAGTTCGGCCGAACTTCCCGGAAATGTTCAGGTTCGGGATCCGAACCCGACCCGAACTTCGTCCCAAACCCGAACCCCATTGAAGTCAATGGGGACCCGAACTTTTGGCCACTAAAAAGGCTGTAAAACAGCCCAGGAAAGAGCTAGAGGGCTGCAAAAGGCAGCAACATGTAGGTAAATCCCCTGCAAACAAATGTGGAAAGGGAAATTAATTAAAATAAAAATTAAAAAAATAAAAATTAACCAATATCAATTGGACAGAGGTCCCATAGCAGAGAATCTGGCTTCACGTCAGCAGAGAATCAGTCTCTTCATGCCATAGCAAAGAATCTGGCTTCATGTCAGCAGAGAATCAGTCTCTTCATGCCATAGCAGAGAATCTGGCTTCATGTCAGCGCAGAATCAGTCTTCATGTCATAGCAGAGAATCAGGCTCCACGTCACCCACCACTGGAACAGGCCACTGTCACATATTTAGGCCCCGGCACCCAGACAGAGGAGAGAGGTCCCGTAACAGAGAATCTGGCCTTATGTCAGCACAGAATCTGTCTTCATGTCATAGCAGAGAATCAGGTTTCACGTCACCCACCACTGGAACAGGCCACTGTCACATATTTAGGCCCCGGCACCCAGACAGAGGAGAGAGGTCCCGTAACAGAGAATCTGGCCTTATGTCAGCGCAGAATCAGTCTTCATGTCATAGCAGAGAATCAGGCTTCACGTCACCCACCACTGGAACAGGCCACTGTCACATATTTAGGCCCAGGCACCCAGGCAGTGGAGAGAGGTCCCGTAACAGAGAATCTGGCCTTATGTCAGCACAGAATCAGTCTTCATGTCATAGCAGAGAATCAGGCTTCACGTCACCCACCACTGGAACAGGCCACTGTCACATATTAAGGCCCCGGCACCCAGACAGAGGAGAGAGGTCCCGTAACAGAGAATCTGGCCTTATGTCAGCGCAGAATCAGTCTTCATGTCATAGCAGAGAATCAGGCTTCACGTCACCCACCACTGGAACAGGCCACTGTCACATATTTAGGCCCAGGCACCCAGGCAGAGGAGAGAGGTCCCGTAACAGAGAATCTGGCCTTATGTCAGCACAGAATCAGTCTTCATGTCATAGCAGAGAATCAGGCTACACGTCACCCACCACTGGAACAGGCCACTGTCACATATTTAGGCCCCGGCACCCAGACAGAGGAGAGAGGTCCCGTAACAGAGAATCTGGCCTTATGTCAGCACAGAATCTGTCTTCATGTCATAGCAGAGAATCAGGCTTCACGTCACCCACCACTGGAACAGGCCACTGTCACACATTTAGGCCCAGGCAGAGGAGAGAGGTCCCGTAACAGAGAATCTGGCCTTATGTCAGCACAGAATCAGTCTTCATGTCATAGCAGAGAATCAGGCTTCACGTCACCCACCACTGGAACAGGCCACTGTCACATATTTAGGCCCCGGCACCCAGACAGAGGAGAGGTTCATTCAACTTTGGGTTGCCCCGCAATATAATGGTAAAATGAAAATAAAAATAGTATTGAATGAGGAAGTGCCCTGGAGTAGAATAATATATTGTTAAGGGGAGGTAGTTAATATCTAATCTGCACAAGGGATGGACAGGTCCTGTGGGATCCATGCCTGGTTCATTTTTATGAACGTCAGCTTGTCCACATTGGCTGTAGACAGGCGGCTGCGTTTGTCTGTAATGACGCCCCCTGCCATGCTGAATACACGTTCAGAGAAAACGCTGGCCGCCGGGCAGGCCAGCACCTCCAAGGCATAAAAGGCTAGCTCTGGCCACGTGGACAATTTGGAGACCCAGAAGTTGAATGGGGCCGAACCATCAGTCAGTACGTGTAGGGGTGTTCACAGGTACTGTTCCACCATGTTAGTGAAATGTTGCCTCCTGCTAACACGTTCCGTATCAGGTGGTGGTGCAGTTAGCTGTGGCGTGGTGACAAAACTTTTCCACATCTCTGCCATGCTAACCCTGCCCTCAGAGGAGCTGGCCGTGACACAACTGCGTTGGCGACCTCTTGCTCCTCCTCTGCCTTCGCCTTGGGCTTCCACTGGTTCCCCTGTGACATTTGGGAATGCTCTCAGTAGCGCGTCTACCAACGTGCGCTTGTACTCGCGCATCTTCCTATCACGCTCCAGTGTAGGAAGTAAGGTGGGCACATTGTCTTTGTACCGGGGATCCAGCAGGGTGGCAACCCAGTAGTCCGCACACGTTAAAATGTGGGCAACTCTGGTGTCGTTGCGCAGGCACTGCAGCATGTAGTCGCTCATGTGTGCCAGGCTGCCCAGAGGTAAGGACAAGCTGTCCTCTGTGGGAGGCGTATCGTCATCGTCCTGTGTTTCCCCCCAGCCACGCACCAGTGATGGGCCCAAGCTGCTTTGGGTGCCACCCCGCTGTGAAAATGCTTCATCCTCATCCTCCTCCACCTCCTCCTCATCCTCGTCCTCCTCCTCCTCATCCTCGTCCTCCAGTAGTGGGCCCTGTCTGGCTAAATTTGTACCTGGCTTCTGGTGTTGCAAAAAACCTCCCTCTGAGTCACTTCGAAGAGACTGGCCTGAAAGTGCTAAAAATGACCCCTCTTCCTCCTGGGCCACCTCCTCTTCCATCATCGCCCTAAGTGTTTTCTCAAGGAGACATAGAAGTGGTATTGTAACGCTGATAACGGCGTCATCGCCACTGGCCATGTTGGTGGAGTACTCGAAACAGCGCAACAGGGCACACATGGAGGCCCAGTCATTGGTGGTGAAGTGGGGCTGATCCGCAGTGCGACTGACCCGTGCGTGCTGCAGCTGAAACTCCACTATGGCCTGCTGCTGCTCGCACAGTCTGTCCAGCATATGCAAGGTGGAGTTCCACCTGGTGGGCACGTCGCATATGAGGCGGTGAGCGGGAAGGCCGAAGTTACGCTGTAGCGCAGACAGGCGAGCAGCGGCAGGGTGTGAACGCCGGAAGCGCGAACAGACGGCCCGCACTTTATGCAGCAGCTCTGACATGTCGGGGTAGTTGCGAATGAACTTCTGCACCACCAAATTCAGCACATGCGCCAGGCAAGGGATGTGCGTCAAACCGGCTAGTCCCAGAGCTGCAACGAGATTTCGCCCATTATAGCACACCACCAGGCCGGGCTTGAGGCTCACCGGCAGCAACCACTCGTCGGTCTGTTGTTCTATACCCCGCCACAACTCCTGTGCGGTGTGGGGCCTGTCCCCCAAACATATGAGTTTCAGAACGGCCTGCTGACGTTTACCCCGGGCTGTGCTAAAGTTGGTGGTGAAGGTGTGTGGCTGACTGTATGAGCAGGTGGAAGAAGAGGAGGAGGAAGCTGAGTAGGAGGAGGAGGAGACAGGAGGCAAAGAATGTTGCCCTGCGATCCTTGGCGGCGGAAGGACGTGCGCCAAACAGCTCTCCGTCTGGGGCCCAGCCGCCACTACATTTACCCAGTGTGCAGTTAGGGAGATATAGCGTCCCTGGCCGTGCTTACTGGTCCACGTATCTGTGGTTAGGTGGACCTTGCCACAGATGGCGTTGCGCAGTGCACACTTGATTTTATCGGACACTTGTTTGTGCAGGGAAGGCACGGCTCTCTTGGAGAAGTAGTGGCGGCTGGGAACAACATACTGTGGGACAGCAAGCGACATGAGCTGTTTGAAGCTGTGTGTGTCCACCAGCCTAAATGACAGCATTTCATAGGCCAGTAACATAGTAACATAGTACATAAGGCCGAAAAAAGACATTTGTCCATCCAGTTCGGCCTGTCATCCTACAAGTTGATCCAGAGGAAGGCAAAAAAACCCTGTGAGGTAGAAGACAATTTTCCTCACTTTAGGGGAATAAAAAATTCCTTCCCGACTCCAATCAGGCAATCAGAATAACTCCCTGGATCAACGACCCCTCTCTAGTAGCTATAGCCTGTAATATTATTACACTCCAGAAATACATCCAGGCCCCTCTTGAATTCCTTTATTGTACTCACCATCACCACCTCCTCAGGCAGAGAGTTCCATAGTCTCACTGCTCTTACCGTAAAGAACCCTTTTCTATGTTTGTGTACAAACCTTCTTTCCTCCAAACGCAGAGGATGTCCCCTCGTCACAGTCACAGTCCTGGGGATAAATAGATGATGGGATAGATCTCTGTACTGCCCCCTGATATATTTATACATAGTAATTAGATCTCCCCTCAGTCGTCTTTTTTCTAACGTGAATAACCCTAATTTTGATAATCTTTCAGGGTACTGTAGTTGCCCCATTCCAGTTATTACTTTAGTTGCCCTCCTCTGGACCCTCTCCAGCTCTGCTATGTCTGCCTTGTTTACAGGAGCCCAGAACTGTACACAGTACTCCATGTGTGGTCTGACCAGTGATTTGTAAAGTAGTAGGAATATGTTCTCATCACGGGCATCTATGCCCCTTTTGATGCAACCCATTATCTTATTGGCCTTGGCAGCCGCTGCCTGACACTGTTTTTTGCAGCTTAGTTTGCTGTTTATTAAAATTCCTAGATCCTTTTCCATGTCAGTGTTACCGAGTGTTTTACCATTTAGTATGTACGGGTGACTTGCATTATTCCTTCCCATGTGCATAACTTTACATTTGTCAGTGTTAAACCTCATCTGCCACTTATCTGCCCAAGCCTCCAATCTATCCAGATCCCTCTGTAGTAGTATACTGTCCTCTTCAGTGTTAATTACTTTACACAGTTTAGTGTCATCTGCGAAAATTGATATTTTACTATGCAAGCCTTCTACAAGATCATTAATAAATATATTGAAGAGAATAGGGCCCAATACTGACCCCTGAGGTACTCCACTAGTGACAGTGACCCAATCTGAGTATGTACCGTTAATAACCACCCTCTGTTTTCTATCATTGAGCCAGTTACTTACCCACTTACAGACGTTTTCTCCGAGTCCGAGCATTCTCATTTTATATACTAACCTTTTATGAGGTACAGTGTCAAATGCTTTGGAGAAGTCCAGATACACGACATCCATTGATTCGCCGCTGTCAAGTCTAGTACTTACCTCCTCATAGAAACTGATTAAATTAGTTTGACATGACCGATCCCTCACGAAGCCATGCTGATATGGCGTTATTTGCTTATTTCCCATAAGATGCTCTAACATAGCATCTCTCAGAAAACCTTCAAACAGTTTACCCACAACAGATGTTAAACTTACCGGCCTATAGTTTCCAGGCTCTGTTTTTGGACCCTTTTTGAATATTGGCACCACATTTGCCATGCGCCAATCCTGTGGGACATTCCCTGTCAGTACAGAGTCCGCAAATATCAGAAATAAGGGTCTGGCTATGACATTACTTAATTCCCTTAGGATACGGGGGTGTATGCCATCCGGTCCTGGCGATTTGTCTATTTTGATTTTTTTAAGTCGCTGTTGTACTTCTTCCTGGGTCAGACAGGACACTTTTAATGGCGAATTTATTTCAGCATTCAGCATTTCATCTGACAGTTTATTTTCCTCAGTGAATACATTGGAGAAAAAAATATTTAACAGCTTTGCTTTCTCCTCGTCGCTCTCTGCGACTCCCCCCTCATTACTCTTTAAAGGGCCGACACCTTCAGATTTATACTTTTTAACATTTATATAATTGAAGAACATTTTAGGGTTAGTTTTACTCTGTTTGGCAATTAATCTCTCGGTCTCTAGTTTGGCCGCTTTTATTTGTTTTTTACATGTTCTGTTTTTTTCCTTATAGTTTTTCAGTGCTTCCGTGCTACCCTCCTGTTTTAGGGTTTTATATGCTTTCTTTTTGTCATTTATTGCTTTCTTTACAGTTCTGTTTATCCACATTGGTTTCTTTTTGTTCCTTAACCTTTTATTCCCATACGGTATGTACCTCTCACAATGAGATTTTAGGATGTTTTTAAAGATATCCCATTTTTTGGCTGTATTTTTATTTTTGAGGACTTTGTCCCAGTTAGTTAGGCCTATGGCCTCTCTTAGTTGGCTAAATTTAGCTTTTTTGAAGTTTGGTATTTTTGTTTCTCCCTGTAGAAACGCTCTTTTGAATGATAATTGGAAGGTTATTACTTTATGGTCACTATTTCCCAGGTGTCCCCCAACCTGCACGTCTGTTGTTCTGTCAGGTCTATTGGTTAATATTAAGTCCAGTATGGCCGTCCCTCTAGTCGGGTCCTGAACCAGTTGGGAGAGATAATGGTCTTTGGTTATTGCCAAGAATCTGTTTCCTTTATGAGATATACAAGTTTCAGTTTCCCAGTCTATATCTGGGTAGTTGAAGTCCCCCATAATAACCACCTCATTATGATTTGCCGCCTTGTCTATCTCGTTTAGTAGTAGATTTTCTGTGGACTCTGGTATATTAGGTGGTTTATAGTAGACTCCTATTAGTAATTTATTGTTGTTTTTAGCTCCATGTATCTCTACCCACAGTGACTCCACATGTTCATGTCCCTCACTTATATCTTCACGGAGTGTGGGCTTTAGACAAGATTTTACATAAAGGCAGACCCCTCCACCTCTCCGGTTTAGAAATGCTGTAGTTTAGAAATGCTGGCATTCAGGGCCAGGGATCGAGGGTGGCTAGGTGGGAATTTACGCTTTCTCTCAAATGTTTGTGAGATGGAGAGCTGAACGCTGCCGTGTGACATGGTTGAGATGCTTGGTGACGCAGGTGGTGGTGTTGGTGGTACATCCCATGTTTGCTGGGCGGCAGGTGCCAACGTTCCTCCAGAGGCGGAGGAAGAGGCCGAGGCGGCGGCAGCAGCAGAAGAGGCCGAGGCGGCAGCTGCAGAAGAGGTAGCAGGGGGAGCCTGAGTGACTTCCTTGTTTTTAAGGTGTTTACTCCACTGCAGTTCATGCTTTGCATGCAGGTGCCTGGTCATGCAGGTTGTGCTAAGGTTCAGAACGTTAATGCCTCGCTTCAGGCTCTGATGGCACAGCGTGCAAACCACTCGGGTCTTGTCGTCAGCACATTGTTTGAAGAAGTGCCATGCCAGGGAACTCCTTGAAGCTGCCTTTGGGGTGCTCGGTCCCAGATGGCGGCGGTCAGTAGCAGGCGGAGTCTCTTGGCGGCGGGTGTTCTGATTTTTCCCACTGCTCCCTCTTTTGCTACGCTGTTGGCTCGGTCTCACCACTGCCACTTCCTCCGAACTGTGAAAATCAGTGGCACGACCTTCATTCCATGTGGGGTCTAGGACCTCATCGTCCCCTGCATCGTCTTCCACCCAGTCTTGATCCCTGACCTCCTGTTCAGTCTGCACACTGCAGAAAGACGCAGCAGTTGGCACCTGTGTTTCGTCATCATCAGAGACGTGCTGAGGTGGTATTCCCATGTCCTCATCATCAGGAAACATAAGTGGTTGTGCGTTAGTGCATTCTATCTCTTCCACCACTGGGGAAGGGCTAGGTGGATGCCCTTGGGAAACCCTGGCAGCAGAGTCTTCAAACAGCATAAGAGACTGCTGCATAACTTGAGGCTCAGACAGTTTCCCTGATATGCATGGGGGTGATGTGACAGACCGATGGGCTTGGTTTTCATGCGCCATCTGTGCGCTTTCTGCAGAAGACTGGGTGGGAGATAATGTGAACGTGCTGGATCCACTGTCGGCCACCCAATTGACTAATGCCTGTACCTGCTCAGGCCTTACCATCCTTAGAATGGCATTGGGCCCCACCAAATATCGCTGTAAATTCTGCTGGCTACTGGGACCTGAGGTAGTTGGTTCACTAGGATGTGTGGCTGTGGCAGAACGGCCACGTCCTCTCCCAGCACCAGAGGGTCCACTAACACCACCACGACCATGTCCACGTCCGCGTCCCTTATTAGATGTTTTCCTCATTGTTCCCGTTCACCACAATTTTGAGAATGGCAAATTTGGGAATAGTTTTTCAACCCAGAACAAAAAGTGTGCTTTTACGGTCACTACAAATAACTTGACCAGCTAAAACAGTACAGATTTGGTTGAATAGAAATGTGAGGCCTGTTTTTTTTTGCGCTGTGTGACAGGTATAGGTTTAATCACAGAATTAGACTTGTATCTGCACGGTAGCGTGTGTGTTAAGTTTTTCTGAATGACACTATCAGCACCTTGAATGTAAGATATCCTTTTTGGGATAGATTTCAAGTAGGCCTCATATAGCAGAAACTAGTTATTTTGAGAATGGCAAATTTGGGAATAGTTTTTCAACCCAGAACAAAAACTGTGCTTTTACGGTCACTACAAATAACTTGACCAGCTAAAACCGTACAGATTTGGTTGAATAGAAATGTGAGGCCTGTTTTTTTTTGCGCTGTGTGACAGGTATAGGTTTAATCACAGAATTAGACTTGTATCTGCACGGTAGCGTGTGTGTTAAGTTTTTCTGAATGACACTATCAGCACCTTGAATGTAAGATATCCTTTTTGGGATAGATTTCAAGTAGGCCTCATATAGCAGAAACTAGTTATTTTGAGAATGGCAAATTTGGGAATAGTTTTTCAACCCAGAACAAAAACTGTGCTTTTACGGTCACTACAAATAACTTGACCAGCTAAAACCGTGCAGATTTGGTTGAATAGAAATGTGAGGCCTGTTTTTTTTTGCGCTGTGTGACAGGTATAGGTTTAATCACAGAATTAGACTTGTATCTGCACGGTAGCGTGTGTGTTAAGTTTTTCTGAATGACACTATCAGCACCTTGAATCTAAGATATCCTTTTTGGGATAGATTTCAAGTAGGCCTCATATAGCAGAAACTAGTTATTTTGAGAATGGCAAACTTGGGAATAGTTTTTCAACCCAGAACAAAAACTGTGCTTTTACGGTCACTACAAATAACTTGACCAGCTAAAACAGTACAAATTTGGTTGAATAGAAATGTCAGGTCTATTTTTTAGGCGCTGGGTGACAGGCTCAACTTGCCCCTGATGTAGTATATGGCCAAAAAATAACCACACTATTGATGGTTAAATGCACTTGGGTGACACAGGCTCAGCCTACACCAGATGTAGTATATGGCCAAAAAATAACCAGACTGTTGATGGTTAAATGCACTTCGGTGACACAGGCTCAGCCTGCAGCTGATGTAGGATATAGCAAAAATTAACCACACTATTGATGGTTAAATACACTTGGTGATAGCTTGTGCTGGCGCACCACAAGCCACAAAATGGCCGCCGATCACCCCAGAAAAAAGTGATATAAAAACGCT
Source organism: Bufo bufo (assembly GCF_905171765.1). Taxonomy (NCBI): domain Eukaryota; kingdom Metazoa; phylum Chordata; class Amphibia; order Anura; family Bufonidae; genus Bufo; species Bufo bufo. The sequence continues at coordinate 579,639,718 of NC_053391.1, forward strand.
CTGGGCAGCCTAAAAAAAGTGAGCAAGTCGATATTAGCACTTCAATGATCCACAGCTGCAGATCGATCACAGAATGAAGTCTTTTGGAGGAGTTAATCTGCCTAATCTCGCCCTAACGTCGCAGCCGCAACCTCTCCCTATGCTTGAATCAGCAGAGTGACGTGCAGCGCTACGTGACCCAAGCTTATATAGAGGCTGGGTCACATGCTGCACTGGCCAATCACAGCCATGCCAATAGTAGGCAAGGCTGTGATGGCCTCTTGGGGCAAGTAGTATGACGCTTGTTGATTGGCTGCTTTGCAGCCTTTCAAAAAGCGCCAAGAAAGCGCCGAACACCGAACCCGAACCCGGACTTTTACGAAAATGTTCGGGTTCGGGTCCGTGTCACGGACACCCCAAAATTCGGTACGAACCCGAACTATACAGTTCGGGTTCGCTCATCCCTATATACTGGCACTACTGGTGGAAACGGAGGAGCATTAAACACTGGAGCCATTAAATATATATATACAGTGGGGCAAAAAAGTATTTAGTCAGCCACCAATTGTGCAAGTTCTCCCACTTAAAAAGATGAGAGAGGCCTGTAATTTTCATCATAGGTATACCTCAACTATGAGAGACAGAATGAGAAAAAAATAAAACGGAAAATCACATCGTCTGATTTATTTGCAATAAGTATTTGGTCAATAACAAAAGTTCATCTCAATACTTATATACCCTTTGTTGGCAATGACAGAGGGCAAACGTTTTGTAAGTCTTCACAAGGTTTTCACACACTATTGCTGGTATTTTGGCCCATTCCTCCATGCAGATCTCCTCTAGAGCAGTTATGTTTTGGGGCTGTCGCTGGGAAACACGGACTTTCAACTCCCTCCAAAGGTTTTCTATGGGGTTGAGATCTGGAGACTGGCTAGGCAACTCCAGGACCTTGAAATGCTTCTTACGAAGCCACTCCTTCGTTGCCCGGGCGGTGTGTTTGGGATCATTGTCATGCTGAAAAACCCAGCCACGTTTCATCTCCAATGCCCTTTCTGATGGAAGGAGGTTTTCACTCAAAATCTCAAGATACATGGCCCCATTCATTCTTTCCTTTACACGGATCAGTCGTCCTGGTCCCTTTGCAGAAAAACAGGCCCAAAGCATGATGTTTCCACCCCCATGCTTCACAGTAGGTATGGTGTTCTTTGGATGCAACTAAGGCTACTTTCACACTTGCGTTCGGAGCGGATCCATCTGGTGTCTGTACAGACGGATCTGCTCCTATAATGCAAACGCTTGCATCCGTTCAGAACGGATCCGTCTGCATAACAGTTTTTTTCAGATCTGATTTTTCACTTCATGAAAACTCAGATCCGACAGTATATTCTAACACAGAGGCGTTCCCATGGTGATGGGGACGCTTCAAGTTAGAATATACTAAAAGAACTGTGTACATGACTGCCCCCTGCTGCCTGGCAGGTGCTGCCAGGCATCAGGGGGCAGAACCCCCCCCCTCCCTCCCCTGTATTTAACTCATTGGTGGCGAGTGCGCCCCCCCCTCCCTCCCTGTATTTAACTCATTGGTGGCCAGTGCGGCCGGCCCCCCCCTCCCTCCCTCCCCTATATTTAACTCATTGGTGGCCAGTGCGGCCGGCCCCCCCTCCCTCCCCCCCCTGTTTTTAACTCAGCACCTGCCAGGCAACAGGGGGCAGTCATGTACACAGTTCTTTTAGTATATTCTAACTTGAAGCGTCCCCACCATCACCATGGGAACGCCTCTGTGTTAGAATATACTGTCGGATCTGAGTTTCACGATCTAACTCAAATCCGATGGTATATTCTAACATGGTGATGGGGACGCTTCAAGTTAAAATATACCATCGAATTGGAGAAAACTCCGATCCGATGGTATATTAATAGGGACTCCTGACTTTACATTGAAAGTCAATGGGGGACGGAGCCATTTGCAATTGCACCATATTGTGTCAACGTCAAACGGATCCGTCCCCATTGACTTGCATTGTAAGTCAGGACGGATCCGTTTGGCTCCGCACGGCCAGGCGGACACCAAAACGCTGCAAGCTGCGTTCGGGTGTCCGCCTGCTGAGCGGAACGGAGGCCAAATGGTGCCAAACTGATGCATTCTGAGCGGATCCGCATCCACTCAGAATGCATTGGGGCAGTACGGATCCGTTCGGGGCCACTTGTGAGAGCCTTCAAACTGAACTCACAAGCGGAACCCCAAACGCAAGTGTGAAAGTAGCCTTAGCATTCTTTCTCCTCCAAACATGACGAGTTGAGTTTTTACCAAAACTTTGGTTTCATCTGACCATATGACATTCTCCCAATCCTCTTCTGGATCATCCAAATGCTCTTTAGCAAACTTCAGACGGGCCCGGACATGTACTGGCTTAAGCAGGGGGACACGTCTGGCATTGCAGGATTTGAGTTCCTGGCGGCGTAGTGTGTTACTGATGGTAGCCTTTGTTACTTTGGTCCCAGCTCTCTGCAGGTCATTCACTAGGTCCCCCCCGTGTGGTTCTGGGATTTTTGCTCATTGTTCTTGTGACCATTTTGACCCCACGGAGTGAGAGCTTGCGTGGAGACCCAGATCGAGGGAGATTATCAGTGGTCTTGTATGTCTTCCATTTTCTAGTAATTGCTCCCACAGTTGATTTCTTCACACCAAGCTGCTTGCCTATTGCAGATTCAGTCTTCCCAGCCCGGTGCAGGTCTACAATTTTGTTTCTGGTGTCCTTCGACAGCTCTTTGGTCTTGGCCATAGTGGAGTTTGGAGTGTGACTGTTTGAGGTTGTGGACAGGTGTATTTTATACTGATAACAAGTTCAAACAGGTGCCATTAATACAGGTAACGAGTGGAGTACAGATGGGCCTCTTAAAGAAGTTACAGGTCTGTGAGAGCCAGAAATCTTGCTTGTTTGTAGGTGACCAAATACTTATTTTACAGAGGAATTTACCAATTAATTCATTATAAATCCTACAATGTGATTTCCTGTATTCTTTCAACCCATTCTGTCTCTCATAGTTGAAGTGTATGATGAAAATTACAGGCCTCTCTCATCTTTCTAATTGGGAGAACTTGCACAATTGGTGGCTGACTAAATACTTTTTTTGCCCCACTGTAGATTATATATATATATATATATATATATATATATATATATATATATATATACAGACACTTCAGGGGGCATTATAATACAGGGCAAAGTACAGACGAGTTATAACTGCAGAGGGCATTAGAACTACATGGGGACCTGCAAGGGTGGCATTATAAATACTGAGGGCACTATGGTGATATTATTACTTGGGAATCGTTGCATTGCTCGTTATTGAAGGAGACCGCTGCTATTACATGTAATCAGGCCTCATCCACAAGACAGGGAAATACAGGGACTGAAATCCTTCAGCACCTCCCCCACCTCTCTTTTCTCAGCAGTGGCTGGAGTGTACAGTATGTACACAGAGCAGAGCTCCTTATCTCTGTATCTGTATAACTCTATACAGATACATACAATAGCTTCATAGACAGTATCACACAAGGTAGGATTAAAAACACAGGTCAGCAGACAGTATCACACTCTATACACATACATATAATAGCTTCATAGACAGTATCACACCTAATAGGATAAGATACACAGCTCAGCAGACAGTATCACACATGAAAGGATTAGATACACAGCTCAGCAGATAGTATCACACATGGTAGGATTAGATACGCAGCTCAGCAGGCAGTATCACACATGATAGGATTAGATACACAGCTCAGCAGACATTATCAAACACAATAGGCTTAAACACACGACTCTGCAGACAGTATCACACATGATAGGTTTAGGTACACAGCTCAGCAGAAAGTATCACACATGATAGTATTAGATACCCAGATCAGCAGACAGTATCACACATGAAAGGATTAGATACACAGCTCAGAAGATAGTATCACACAGGATAGGATTAGATACGCAGCTCAGCAGGCAGTATCACACATGATAGGATTAGATACACAGCTCAGCAGACATTATCAAACACAATAGGCTTAAACACACGACTCTGCAGACAGTATCACACATGATAGGTTTAGGTACACAGCTCAGCAGAAAGTATCACACATGATAGTATTAGATACCCAGATCAGCAGACAGTATCACACATGATAGGATTAGATACACAGCTTAGCAGGCAGTATCACACATGATAGGATTAGATACCCAACTCAGCAGACAGTATCAAACACAATAGGCTTAGACACACGACTCTGCAAACAATATCACACATGATAGGATTAGATACACAGCTGAGCAGACAGTATCACACATGATAGGATTAGATACACAGCTGAGCAGACAGTATCACACATGATAGGATTAGATACACAACTCAGCAGACAGTATCACACATAATAGGATTAGATACACAGCTCTGCAGACGGTATCACACATGATATGATTAGATACATAGCTGAGCAGACAGTATCACACATGATTGGATTAGATACACAGCTGAGCAGACAGTATCACACATGATAGGATTAGATACACAACTCAGCAGACAGTATCACACATAATAGGATTAGATACACAACTCAGCAGGCAGTATTACACACAATAGGCTTAGATACCCAGATCAGCAGACAGTGTCACACATGGTAGGATTAGATACGCAGCTCAGCAGGTAGTATCACACATGATAGGATTAGATACACAGCTCAGCAGACAGTATCACACATGATAGGATTAGATACACAGCTCAGCAGACAATCAATAATCAATAAGTATTTTAAATGTCATGCAAACATTGCGGTATATACTGACACGCAATGTGTCTGAATTGTATTATGTAAATTTGTAACATGTAATGGGGCTGTTAAAAGTATATAATAATTGCTGCATAATACTGTGGTTGGTGTGTGTTATTTTGAATATAATAAAAATAATACTAGACTAGCACTGTATACTGACACCAAATGTAGCTAAATCATAGTATACGGCATATAGAATTGTAGTGAACAATGGCACAGGTCAAAATATATGGTAATCTTTGCACAGTAAAAAAAAAAGAGCATCAGTTGGAGGGATTTGTTTAATGTATACAATATATTTTTTATATATGTTAAATGTAAGAAAAGACCTGATGTGATCCCGGCCAAATTTCACAATTGTAATTCCATTACCAGGTCTTTACCTTAAGTTCAGGTATTTAGCTAGTAACACAATGCGCCACCTGCTGTCTGAACGTTGTATAGCTAGTAACACAAAGCGCCACCAGCTGTCTGAACGTTGTATTGCAATTTATCCAATTTAGATATAATGTCATTTCGTGGCACACATCTCAGGACATGTTGAGATAAGTGATCCGTTAAGTGTGGACACATCTGTAGTAATAGAAAAATCAGGCCACAAATAGCAGAAAGAAAGGGGTGCCAGAAGCTCAACAACAGTATTTCAAGTTTCCGATCCAGGAATATCATGGTATAACATTTTTATATCAAACAATACAATTTTCATACTGGCTTTAGAAGTTGTCCATCTTGATTCTGGTTATGGCAGGTACAGTACACAGTTCAATTTTCAAATGCAAAAACATCATGATAGTTACAAAGCTTGAAAAAGACACAAGCCCATCAAGTTCAACTATTAATAATAATAAGTTAATTTAACATGTTTTACAAAGTTCCGAGACAGGCTTGTCCTCGGTTCTGATGTACTTGGCTCAGATGTAAGACAAAATGCCTTTAAAAGATAAAAGTCAAATGACTTAACCCCTTAAGGACATAGGACGTACCGGTACGCCCTATTTCCTGAGTCCTTAAGGACACAGGACGTACCGGTACGTCCTGACTTAAAATCGGCATTCCGGCGCCGCGGGGGTTAATCGGAACGGGATGCCGGCTGAAATCATTCAGCCGGCATCCCGTAACAATGCAGGGGGGGGTCATTTGACCCCCCCGTATCGACGATCGCAGAAAACCGCAGGTCAATTCAGACCTGCGGTTTTCTGCGTTTCCGGTCCATTCGGGTGTCCTGTGACCCGATGAACCGGAAAAAGACTGCGATCGGTGGCGTAATTATACACCACCTATCGCAGTCCGAGGATTTGGAGAGGCGTTGCTGGCCCTGGTGCTGAACGCCGCTGTCCAGGGTGCTGATTGGAGCAGGGGAGAGAGGCGCGAGATTCAAACTTCCTGCGCTCCTCTCTCCCCTCCTCTTCCTGTCCAGCACCCTGACCGTGCAGCACCGTTCGGCACCCGCTCCTGCGTCTCCCTAATCGCCATCCATCACCCTCCTGCACCCATCGCCACCCAGGTAGGTTAGGGTCAGTGAGGGAGAGGCACCGTTAGGCAGGGAAAGAAGGGAAAAGTTAGAAAAAAAAAAAAAGTTCTTTTATTTCAAAACTTTTTTTGATCCATCAGACCCCAGACCCCCCCACCAGCCCCGCACCCCCCCCCACCCCCACCAGCCCCCCACCCCCCACCAGCCCCCCTTCCCCCACCAGCCCCCCCACCCCCCACCAGCCCCCCCACCCCCCACCAGCCCCCCTTCCCCTCACCACCACTTTTTTTTTTTTTTCTGCGTGCGCTGACTGGCCGGCACTTTTTAGCGTCCGTCCACTGTTAGCGCATCGCCCACCCCACCACCGCACCACCCCACCGACCGCTGATCAGCGTTGTACCGCTGATCAGCAAATTTGAACTTTTTTTTCCTAACACTTGCCCTTTCTTTTTTTGCCTTTTTTAGTACGTGAACACCCGTTGCCCCCACACACACGCACATATAATAAAGGTTTCCACACACGCACACTTACACGCACACACACCCATGGCCCGCCGGATGTTCTCGGCCGAGGAGGCATACGCCCAGATTGCCTCCGACTCTGAGAGCCCCAGTGAGGATGAGGATGACCCCACGTTCCTTTTGTCATCCGCATCCTCCTCATCATCATCGGATGATGATGAGCCACCGAGGCGGCGGAGACGCCGCCAGGCGGAGCCAGGGGCCCCACATGCTAGGGATCCTGTGGCCCACCCTAGTACGAGCCGCCCTGGGGTTCGTACTGGTTTCCCGGCCCACCAAATAAGTCCACCGGAGCCCCCTGCCGATGAACTTAGTTGGTGTCCCCCAGTGGACTTTGAGCCTGAGATTCCGGATTTTGCTGGCAATCCTGGAATCCAGATTCCCACAGTGGGGTTTACTGAAATTGACTATTTTAGTTTTTTTTTCAGTAACCCACTGGTGAATCTGATGGTGGAGCAGACGAATCTGTACGCCCAACAGTTTGTCGCTCAAAACCCAGGCTCATTTTTGGCTAGACCCGGTGGCTGGACGCCGGTCAGTGCAGCCGAGATGAGGACATTTTGGGGCCTCGTGCTGCATATGGGTCTAGTCCAAAAACCCAGTGTCAGGCAATACTGGAGTGGGGACGTCCTATACCAGACCCCACTGTACAGTATGGTCATGACACGCTCCCGGTTTGAGGCCGTCCGGAAATGTCTGCATTATTCCGATAATGCAGCATGTCCACCCCGAGGTGATCCTGCCTATGACCGGCTGTATAAGATACGGCCGGTCATCGATCACTTTGGGGCCAAATTCATGGAGGCCTACGTACCTGGAAGGGAGGTCGCGGTTGATGAGTCTCTCGTTGCGTTCAAGGGGAGACTCAGTTTCCGCCAATACATTCCCACAAAGCGGGCGAGGTATGGCGTGAAGCTATACAAAATTTGTGAGAGTACCTCAGGGTACACTTACAAATTTCGTGTGTACGAGGGGCGAGATTCCCGTATTCAACCCCCAGAATGTCCCCCCACTCTGGGTGTTACCGGGAAACTCGTGTGGGACCTTATGTACCCACTGCTGGATAACGGTTACCACTTGTACGTGGACAACTTTTATACCAGTATCCCCTTGTTTAGGTCCCTTGCCGCCAGATCCACGTTCGCTTGTGGGACCGTGCGGAAAAATCAACGCGGCCTCCCTGCCTACCCCCTCCAGGTACCTATCCCCAGGGGTGAGACCTGTGCCCTTACCAGTGGAAACCTGTTGCTGGTCAGGTATAAGGACAAGAGGGATGTCCTTATGCTGTCCACAATCCACAGTAACAGCACCACCCCAGTCCCTGTGCGAGGTACCGCGGCAACGGTCCTCAAGCCCGATTGTATCGTCGACTACAATCGGTATATGGGAGGAGTTGATCTCTCTGATCAAGTCCTCAAGCCATATAACGCCATGCGCAAAACCCGGGCATGGTACAAAAAAGTTGCGGTCTACTTGGTACAGGTTGCCATGTACAACTCTTTTGTACTATCCCGAAGCGCTGGCAGCACAGGGACATTCCTCCAATTCTATGAGGCAGTCCTCAAGGCCCTGATCTTTTCGGACCGGGAAAGAGCAGGCCGGAGTACCTCGGGAATTGGAGGCGCCCGGATCGTCCCTGGCCAACACTTTCCAGGTGTGGTCCCCCATACTGGAAAGAAGGGACGAACCCAAAAAAAGTGCAGAGTGTGTCACAAGAGGGGGATACGGAAGGACACCACCACTCAGTGTGACACGTGCCCCGATCATCCGGGCCTCTGCATTATCGATTGCTTCAGGGAGTATCACACTTCCATGGAGTACTAAATTTTTATAATCCCCAACAGTCCACTAGAGAACATAAAAAACTATGGCTCTCAGACTTTGGAGACACGGAAACATTTTTTTTTCCCCAAAAAAATATTAGTTTTAGTGCAGGCATCCTCAAACTGCGGCCCTCCAGATGTTGTAAAACTATAACTCCCAGCATGCCCAGACAACCTACAGCCATCAGCAGGGCATGGTGGGAATTGTAGTTTTACAACATCTGGAGGGCCGCAGTTTTTAGGATGCCTGCTTAGTGTCTCCAAAGTCTGAGAGCCATACATATTGGGCATCGTCGCGTGCGTAAAAGTCGTCGCTATAAAAATAACTTTTGCCCAAACGCCTCGGATGAACGGTGTTAAAAATATAAAATAAAAACGGTGCCAAAACACCCATTTTTGGGCAAAATTTCCATTTGAATCCTTTTTGCCGGTAATAAAGCTAGGGTTAACAGCCAAACAAAACTCAATATTTATGGCCCTGATTCTGTAGTTTGCAGAAACACCCCATATGTGGTCGTAAATGGCTATATAGCCGCACGGCAGGGCATAGAACGAAGGGAACTCCATATGGTTTCTGGAAGGCAGATTTTGATGGACAGTTTTTTTTTTGACACCATGTCCCATTAGAAGCCCCCCCTGATGTAGCCTAGACTAGAAACTCCAAAAAAGTGACCCCATCTAAGAAACTACACCCCTCAAGGTATTCAAAAGTTACTTTACAAACTACGTTAACCCTTTAGGTGTTCCACAAAACTAAATAGCGAATGTAGAAACAATTTTAGAATTTAATTTTTTTGTTACATTGCCTCAAAAAGAGTAATATAGAGCAACCAAAAATCTAATTTACCCCTAAAATAGTCCCAAAACAACAACCACCTTATCCCATAGTTTCCTAGATGGGGTCACTTTTATGGAGTTTCTACTCTAGGGGTGCATCAGGGGGCTTGAAAGGGTACATGGTGTCAATAAACCAGTCCAGCAAAATCTGCCTTCCAAAAACCATATGACATTCCCCTTCTTCTATGTCCTGCCGTTTAGCCAAACAGTAGTTTACGACCACATATGGGGTGTTTTTGCAAACTACAGAATCAGGGCAACCCATTTTGAGTGTTGTTTGGCAGTTAACCCTTGTTTTACTCCTGGAAAAAATGTATTATATTGGAAACTTTTCCAAAAAATAGAAATTTCAAAATTGTTTCTCCATCTGCCATTAACTCTTGTGGAACACCTAAAGGGTTAACAAAGTTTGTAAACCCAGTTTTGAATACCTTGAGGGGTGTACTTTCTTAGATGGAGTCACTTTTTTGAAATTTCTATTCTAGGGGTGCAACAGGGGGCTTCAAATGGGACATGGTATAAACAAAACCAGTCCTGCCAAATCTGCCTTCCAAAACCCATATGGCGTTCCCCTCCTTCTATGTGCTACCGTTCGGCCAAACAGTAGTTTACGACCACATATGGGGTGTTTTTGCAAACTACAGAATCAGGGCAACCCATTTTGAGTGTTGTTTGGCAGTTAACCCTTGTTTTACTCCTGGAAAAAATTGATTATATTGGAAACTTTTCCAAAAAATAGAAATTTCAAAATTGTTTCTCCATCTGCCATTAACTCTTGTGGAACACCTAAAGGGTTAACAAAGTTTGTAAACCCAGTTTTGAATACCTTGAGGGGTGTACTTTCTTAGATGGAGTCACTTTTTTGAAATTTCTATTCTAGGGGTGCAACAGGGGGCTTCAAATGGGACATGGTATAAACAAAACCAGTCCTGCCAAATCTGCCTTCCAAAACCCATATGGCGTTCCCCTCCTTCTATGTGCTACCGTTCGGCCAAACAGTAGTTTACGACCACATATGGGGTGTTTTTGCAAACTACAGAATCAGGGCAACCCATTTTGAGTGTTGTTTGGCAGTTAACCCTTGTTTTACTCCTGGAAAAAATTGATTATATTGGAAACTTTTCCAAAAAATAGAAATTTCAAAATTGTTTCTCCATCTGCCATTAACTCTTGTGGAACACCTAAAGGGTTAACAAAGTTTGTAAACCCAGTTTTGAATACCTTGAGGGGTGTACTTTCTTAGATGGAGTCACTTTTTTGAAATTTCTATTCTAGGGGTGCAACAGGGGGCTTCAAATGGGACATGGTATAAACAAAACCAGTCCTGCCAAATCTGCCTTCCAAAACCCATATGGCGTTCCCCTCCTTCTATGTGCTACCGTTCGGCCAAACAGTAGTTTACGACCACATATGGGGTGTTTTTGCAAACTACAGATTCAGGGCAACCCATTTTGAGTGTTGTTTGGCAGTTAACCCTTGTTTTACTCCTGGAAAAAATGTATTATATTGGAAACTTTTCCAAAAAATAGAAATTTCAAAATTGTTTCTCCATCTGCCATTAACTCTTGTGGAACACCTAAAGGGTTAACAAAGTTTGTAAACCCAGTTTTGAATACCTTGAGGGGTGTACTTTCTTAGATGGAGTCACTTTTTTGAAATTTCTATTCTAGGGGTGCAACAGGGGGCTTCAAATGGGACATGGTATAAACAAAACCAGTCCTGCCAAATCTGCCTTCCAAAACCCATATGGTGTTCCCCTCCTTCTATGTGCTACCGTTCGGCCAAACAGTAGTTTACGACCACATATGGGGTGTTTTTGCAAACTACAGAATCAGGGCAACCCATTTTGAGTGTTGTTTGGCAGTTAACCCTTGCTTTACTCCTGGAAAAAATTGATTATATTGGAAAATTTTCCAAAAAATAGAAATTTCAAAATTGTTTCTCCATCTGCCATTAACTCTTGTGGAAGACCTAAAGGGTTAATAAAGTTTGAAAAAACAGTTTTGAATACCTTGAGGGGTGTAGTTTCTAGAATGGGGTCATTTTTGGGAGGTTTCTATTATCTAAGCCTCACAAAGTGACTTCAAACCTGAACTGGTCCATAAAAAGTGGGATTTTGAAGATTTCTGAAAATTTCAAAATTTGCTTCTAAACTTCTAAGCCTTGTAACATCCCCAAAAAATAAAATATCATTCCCAAAACAATTCAAACATGAAGTAGACATATGGGGAATGTAAAATCATCATAATTTTTGGGGGTATTACTATGTATTACAGAAGTAGAGAAACTGAAAGTTTGAAATTTGCTAATTTTTCAAAATTTTTGGTAAAAATTGTATTTTTTTATGCAAAAAAATTAAATTTTTTGACCCAATTTTAGCAGTGACATGAAGTACAATATGTGACGAAAAAACAATCTCAGAACGGCCTGGGTAAGTCAAAGCGTTTTAAAGTTATGAGCACTTAAAGTGACACTGGTCAGATTTCCAAAAAATGGCCTGGTCCTTAAGGTGAAAATGAGCCCGGTCCTTAAGGGGTTAAATAAGTGTCCACAGTTTTCAGTAGTTGAAGTGACCAACCTATTGTGAGCTGGTTTTATTTTTATCCATTGCTGTTACTTCAGTTGTAGTCTTCTCCTTATAGTGCACTGGCAGTCGTCCTGCAGCCTCTGGTAATTCTGGCTGGTATCGATAGTTATATCCATACGGCCTTAAGTGGTACACGTAGTACTCCAGCATGTGCATCAATGTGGGGTCAACATAATGAAAGGATATGGCCAGGTCTGAGCAGCACTGGGAACCCTGCAAACCAAATAGTCATAAACATATTAGATCAAAACTCTTTACTTCCTTTCAACATGCATATTATCTAGAGAGCTAGAACTGTGGTCTGAAGGTACAGCCAGTAGATTGGGAACCACAGATATGGAGCCTAACTCCCAGTACTATTTTCACCCAAAACTAAAATCAGTGGGACGATTTTATATTTGGTATAGGGGCTCTTAGCTGGTGTTAGTTGGGATTAGAGTTGAGCGAACCCGAACTGTAAAGTTCGGGTTCGTACCGAACTTTAGGGTTTTTGGCACCCGGACCCGAACCCGAACATTTACGTAAAAGTTCAGGTTCGGTGTTCGGCGATTTTTATGGCGCTTTTTGAAAGGCTGCAGAGCAGCCAATCAACAAGCATCATACTACTTGCCCCAAAAGGCCATTACAGCCTTGCCTACTATTGCCATGGCTGTGATTGGCCAACTGCAGCATGTGACCCAGCCTCTATTTAAGCTAGAGTCACGTAGCGCCGCCCGTCACTCTGCTCGGATTAGTGTAGGGAGAGGCTGCAGCTGCTGTGAGGGAGAGATCATGGAGAAATCTTATGAAGATTCAGAACTGCTTCTTTACTCAGCGATCTACAGCAAATGTGTTTTGTGGGTGCAGTGCACAATTTTTTAAGCCTGCCCTGAGCCAACTACTACTAAAAACGAACTTTTTTTCCTTCAGTTAGTCAATATCAATACATAATCGGCAGCCATTTTATGCAACGATAGTGCACCAGCACAGGCTATCTGCATGTCTGCAAGTCCAGAAATACAGCTTTTTGCTTACTGGGGTGAAAAAATACATCTGTTTCATATAGTGCACATCTGGGATTAGACGTGCATAAGTGAGTATCACATTTAGGCCAGAAATACGGCTTTGTGCTTACTGGGGTGATAAAAATACATCTGTTTCATATAGTGCACATCTGGGATTAGACGTGCATAAGTGAGTGTCACATTTAGGCCAGAAATACGGCTTTTTTCTTACTGGGGGGAAAAAAATACATCTGTTTCATATAGTGCACACCTGGGATTAGACGTGCATAAGTGACTGTCACATTTAGGCCAGAAATACAGCTTTTTGGTTACTGGGGTGAAAAAAAAAATCATCTGTTTTATATAGTGCACATCTAGGATTAGACGTGCATAAGGGAGTGTCACATTTGTAATATCACAGCCTGATCATATAGTGCACATCTGGGATTAGACGTGCATAAGTGATTGTCACATTTAGGCCAGAAATACGGCTTTTTGCGTACTGGGGTGAAAAAACCCTCTGATATACTGCACATCTGGGATTAGACATGCATAAGTGAGTGTCACATTTAGGCCACAAATACGGCTTTGTGCTTACTGGTGTGAAAAAAATACATCTGTTTCATATAGTGCACATCTGGGATTAGACATGTATAAGTGACTGTCACATTTAGGCCAGAAATACAGCTTTTTTCTTACTGGGGTGAAAAAAATACATCTGTTTCATATAGTGCACATCTGGGATTAGACGTGCATAAGTGATTGTCACATTTAGGCCAGAAATACAGCTTTGTGCTTACTGGGGTGAAAAAAATACATCTGTTTCATATAGTGCACATCTGGGATTAGACGTGCATAAGTAACTGTCACATTTAGGCCAGAAATACGGCTTTTTTCTAACTGGGGTGAAAAAAACCCCATCTGTTTCATATAGTGCACATCTGGGATTAGACGTGCATAAGTGATTGTCACATTTAGGCCAGAAATACGGCTTTTTTTCTTACTGGGGTGAAAAAAATACATGTTTCATATAGTGCACATCTGGGATTAGACGTGCATAAGTGAGTGTCACATTTAGGCCACAAATACGGCTTTGTGCTTACTGGGGTGAAAAAACCCTCTGATATACTGCACATCTGGGATTAGACGTGCATAAGTGAGTGTCACATTTAGGCCACAAATACGGCTTTGTGCTTACTGGGGTGAAAAAACCCTCTGATATACTGCACATCTGGGATTAGACGTGCATATGTGACTGTCACATTTAGGCCACAAATACGGCTTTGTGCTTACTGGGGTGAAAAAAATACATCTGTTTCATATACTGCACATCTGGGATTAGACGTGCATAAGTGAGTGTCACATTTAGGGCAGAAATACGGCTCTGTGCTTATTGGGGTGAAAAAACCCTCTAATATACTGCACATCTGGGATAAGACGTGCATAAGTGAGTGTCACATTTAGGCCACAAATACGGCTTTGTGCTTACTGGGGTGAAAAAACCCTCTGATATACTGCACATCTGGGATTAGACATGCATAAGTGAGTGTCACATTTAGGCCAGAAATACGGCTTTGTGCTTATTGGGGTGAAAAAACCCTCTAATATACTGCACATCTGGGATTAGACGTGCATAAGTGACTGTCACATTTAGGCCACAAATACGGCTTTGTGCTTACTGGGGTGAAAAAACCCTCTGATATACTGCACATCTGGGATTAGATGTGCATAAGTTACAGTGAAATTTAGGCCACAAATACCGGTGTCATATAGAGTTCAAAAAATTTTTTTTTAGTGCAATACCCTACATCAGGGTTTTTATTGGCGGTTAATTATTTTTAACAGACTTAACCACTTTTTACTTTGCTTTGTGAACGCAAACTATGAGGCAAACGTCTAATAAGGGACGTGGTCATGGTCGCGGTGGTGGTGTTGGTGGAGCCTCTAGTGCAGGGAGAGGACCTGGCCGTTCTGCCACAGCTACACGTCCTACTGAACCTACTACCTCAGGTCCCAGTAGCCGCCAGAATCGACAGCGATATTTGGTCAGGGCCTAATGCCGTTCTAAGGATGGTTAGGCCTGAGCAAGTACAGGCGCTAGTCAATTGGGTGGCCAACAGTGGATCCAGCATGTTCACATTATCTCCCACCCAGTCTTCTGCAGAAAGCACACAGGTGGCGCCTGAAACCCATGCCCATCAGTCTGTCACATCACCCCCATGCATATCGGGGAACCTGTCTGAGCCTCAAGTCATGCAGCAGTCTCTTATGCTGTTTGAAGACTCTGCTGGCAGGGTTTCCCAAGGGCATCCACCTAGCCCTTCCCCAGGGGTGGAAGACATAGAATGCACTGACGCACAACCACTTATGTTTCCTGATGAGGACATGGGAATACCACCTCAGCACGTCTCTGATGATGACGAAACACAGGTGCCAACTGCTGCGTCTTTCTGCAGTGTGCAGACCGAAAAGGAGGTCAGGGAGGAAGACTGGGTGGAAGACGATGCAGGGGACGATAAGGGTCCTAGACCCCACATGGAATGAAGGTCGTGCCACTGACTTTCAGAGTTCGGAGGAAGAGGCAGTGGTGAGACTGAGCCAACAGCGTAGCAAAAGCGGGAGCAGGGTGCAAAAGCAGAGCAGCCGTCGCCAAAACAGTTCGCCTGCTACTGGCCACCGTCACCAGGGACCGAGCACACTAATAGCAGCTTCAATGAGTTCCCTGGCATGGCACTTCTTCACACAATGTGCTGACGACAAGACCCGAGTGGTTTGCACGCTGTGCCATCAGAGCCTGAAGCGAGGCATTAACGTTCTGAACCTTAGCACAACCTGCATGACCAGACATCTACATACGAGACACAAGCTGCAGTGGAGTAAGCACCTTCAAAACCAAGAAAGGGCTCAGGCCCCTCCTGCTCCCTCTTCTGCTGCTGCCTCGGTCTCTTCCTCCGCCTCTGGAGGAACGTTGGCACCTGCCGCCCAGCAAACAGAGGATGTGCCACCAACAACACCACCTCCATCACCAAACATCTCCACCATGTCACACGGAAGCGTTCAGCTCTCCATCTCACAAACCTTTGATAGAAAGCGTAAATTCCCACCTAGCCACCCTCGATCCCTGGCCCTGAATGCCAGCATTTCTAAACTACTGGCCTTTGAAATGCTGTCATTCAGGCTGGTGGAGACGGACAGCTTCAAACAGCTCATGTCGCTTGCTGTCCCACAGTACGTCGTTCCCAGCCACCACTACTTCTCCAGGAGAGCCGTGCCCTCCCTGCACAACCAAGTATCTGATAAAATCAAGTGTGCACTGCGCAACGCCATCTGTGGCAAGGTCCACCTAACCACAGATACGTGGACTAGTAAGCACGGCCAGGGACGCTATATCTCCCTAACTGCACACTGGGCAAATGTAGTGGCGGCTGGGCCCCAGGCGGAGAGCTGTTTGGCGCACGTCCTTCCGCCGCCAAGGATCGCAGGGCATCATTCTTTGCCTCCTGTTGTCTCCTCTTCCTACTCTGCTTCCTCCTCCTCTTCTACCAACTCCTCATCCGGTCAGCGACAGACCTTCACCACCAACTTCAGCACAGCCAGGGGTAAACGTCAGCAGGCCGTTCTGAAACTGATGTGTTTGGGGGACTGGCCCCACACCGCGCAGGAGTTGTAGCGGGGTATAGAACAACAGATCGACGAGTGGTTGCTGCCAGTGAGCCTCAAGCCTGGCCTAGTGGTATGCGATAATGGGCGAAATCTCGTTGCAGCTCTGGGACTAGCCGGTTTGACGCACATCCCTTGCCTGGCGCATGTGCTAAATTTGGTGGTGCAGAAATTCATTCACAACTACCCCGACATGTCAGAGCTGCTGCGTAAAGTGTGCGCCGTCTGTGCGCGCTTCCGGCGTTCTCATCCTGCCGCCGCTCGGCTGTCTGCTCTACAGCGTAACTTCGGCCTTCCCGCTCACCGCCTCATATGAGATGTGCCCACCAGGTGGAACTCCACCTTGCACATGCTGGAGAGACTGTGCGAGCAGCAGCAGGCCATAGTGGAGTTTCAGCTGCAGCACGCACTGTCGAGTCGCACTGCGGAACAGCACCACTTCACCATCAATGACTGGGCCTCCATGCGAGACCTGTGTGCCCTGTTGCGCTGTTTCGAGTACTCCACCAACATGACCAGTGGCAATGACGCCGTTATCAGCGTTACAATACCACTTCTATGTCTCATTGAGAAAACACTTAGGGCGATGATGGAAGAGGATGTGGCCCAGGACGAGGAGGAGGAAGAGGGGTCATATCTAACACTTTCAGGCCACTCTTTTAGAAGTGGCTCAGAAAGAGGATTTTTGCAACAGCAGAGGCCAGGTACAAATTTGGCCAGCCAGGGCCCACTACTGGAGGACGAGGAGGAGGAGGATGAGGAGGAGGATGGGGATGAAGCATGTTCACAGCGGGGTGGCATCCAACGCAGCTCGGGCCCATCACTGGTGCGTGGCTGGAGGGATACGGAGGACGCAGACGATAAGCCTACCACAGAGGACAGTTTGTCCTTACCTTTGGGCAGCCTGGCACACATGAGCGACTACATGCTGCAGTGCCTGCGCAACGACAGCAGAGTTTCCCACATTTTAACGTGTGCTGACTACTGGGTGGCCACCCTGCTGGATCCCCGTTACAAAGACAATGTGCCGTCCTTAACCCGTTACAAAGACAATGTGCCGTCCTTAATTTCCTCACTGGAGCGTGTCGGGGGACAAGTGGAAGCACAAGGTGAAGGCAGGGGAGGAGGAAGAGGTCGCCAACGCAGCTGTGTCAGCGCCAGCACCTCAGAAGGAAGGGTTAGCATGGCTGACATGTGGAAAAGCTTTGTCACCTCGCCGCAACAACCGGCCCCAACTGCTGATATGGAGCATGTTAGCAGGAGGCAGCATTTGAACAACATGGTGGAACAGTACCTGTGCACACGCCTACATGTACTGACTGATGGTTCTGCCCCATTCAACTTCTGGGTCTCCAAATTGTCCACATGGCCAGAGCTTGCCCTGTATGCCTTGGAGGTGCTGGCCTGCCCTGCAGCCAGTGTACTCTCTGAACATGTATTTAGCACGGCAGGAGGCGTCATTACAGACAGACGCAGCCGCCTGTCCACAGCCAACGTGGACAAGCTCACGTTCATTAAAATGAACCAGGCCTAGATCCCACAAGACTTGTCTGTACCTTGTGCAGAATAGACCGTTCTAACAGCCTCAACCATCCATCCTTGTACTCAAGTGCACTTATTCCTTTTTTTTATTTTTTTTTATGTCCCAATATTTTGGGTGATACTCCTATGTAAAAATGCAAAATAACACATCTGTGTTGGCTACCTATCCCTCCTTCGCCGCGGCTTCCACCTAGACCGCCACGTGAGCCTACACGGCCACATCCATCCATTCACCGCCTCCTCAACCTCTTCCTCCTACATCATTCCTAATTTTTATTTTTTTAAGATCTTTTATGCTTTTTTCATTCATTTCCCTATCCACATTTGTTTGCAGAGCATTTGCCATGCTCTTAAGCACATTTTGCTGCCTTTTGCAGCCCTCTAGCTCTTTCCATGACATTTTTACGGCCATTTTAGTGCTCAAAAGTTCGGGTCCCCATTGACCTCAATGGGGTTCGGGGTCAAGTTCGGGTCAAGTTCGGGTCCCAAACCCGAATTTTTTTTTCAAGTTCGGCCGAACCCGAACATCAAGGTGTCTTCCTGCACTAGGAGGAAGTGGGAGAGAAGCACTATGGGGGCATTTACTGGGGCACTATATAGGGAGCATTATTACTTCTGGGACACAGTGGGGACATGTTGGGGGCACTGTAGGAGCACTATTATTAGCTCTGGCAGAGAATTATTACTATTAGTGGGACTTTTGAAAGCACTATTACTGTGGGGGCACCCTGGCACAGTATCAGCTTAGCACAGTTATTTTTGGGGGACGTTATGTTTACACTATTAGTGTCAGGGGCACTATTTGCTGGGCGCAGTTATTTCCGGACACTGCGTGCCAATAATTATTGAAGGACACTATCTGCATGGTACTAGTGTTATCAGGGGGTTTATCTGTTTCTGCAGTATAATATTGGGGAGCAAAGCGGCACAGTATTGGGGGTGGTAGGCTGGTTTGTCTAGAAGATGGGAGGATGATGGAAAAGTAGCAAACTAAGATTTTTTTTTGTAAATCTGCTAGAGACTAGAAATGGGTGAAAAATTGTGGTCTGGTCTAAAAGGAGAAGATGAGGAAAGAACATCTACATTAAAGGAGACATCACTGGATGTAAGAGGTATGTGGCGCTTTTTCAATTTTCGCCTCAGGCAGCAGAAAAGCTATGTGCACCCCTGAGAGCATCTTATATGTGCTGCATGCTGTCCATTAATTTCTATAGTTCTGAAAATAGCCAAGCGAGCACGATCAGCTATTTTCGTAAGTCCCACAGAAATGAATGGAGAGTTCACTGTGCAAAGACAACCAGCGCTCTATTCACTTCTATGGGACTGCCGGAGATAGCCAAGCCAATGCTAGACTATTTTCGGCAGTCCCATAGAAATGAATGGAGGTTGGCTGCGCATGCATGGCTGCTCTCCACTCAATTTGAGGGGTCCTGTTCTGAAGATAGCTGCGGGTCCCAGAGGGGGGACTACCACCAATGTCACAGATGAGGTTGGAGAAATCTCACAGTTGATCCATTATTAAGCTAAAGCCATGTAAATGGCACTTTCCTTAGGTCTGTGACTGTAATATGGGAACATGTCAGGATTTCAAGCTGCCTGTGGTCTGGGCAGCATGGAATTAATGAGCTTAAAGAACATCCCTTCCAAAAACTAAATGTTTGGCTACTTTCTGACATTTGTGTTTTTTTGTATATAGATAATAATTTAATATACTATAGATATTTAAACATAACCTTCAATCTTATTTTATTTTATTTTTTTCGTTTGATTAAAGAGCAAAACTTCCATGAACTTACCTCCACAATGGGATAAAAACAGTAGCTCCAATACCAAAAGCTCTTATCAAAGTGTCCTGTAAGATGGGATTCGGGTGGAAATGGATGAAAGGTTTCCCTTTTTTCAGTGTCCCTAGAGTCTCCAGCTATAACGCCCATTTTCTCCATACACTGACCCAATGCTAAGTCCTCCACAGATGTGGTATGTTGGCAGACTCCGGTACGGAATCCTTCCACAAATCTGTTCAGAGCTTCCTTACTAAGTACATAACCAGCTCCACCACTCATGTAGCCCTGCTTGGCAAATGGTTTAAAGCGCTTGCCAAAATAAACTGGCTGATCAGAAGTATAATTTGAGAGCATCCATCGCAAATTTTCTACTACAACATATGTGTCATCATCCGCTTTAAAAAACCAGTCAGCCTGATCAATGTAGTTCTTGTGTACATATTGAAAAGCTCGAATGGTCTTCCAGTAAAGCTGATCCCGTCCTTCCTTCGTGCCTAAACCAACGGTTGGAAAGCTGTCATTGGAGGTGGAACTCATGAAAAGAACAACATTGCAGTGACGGGTCCAAGAGTATTTTACATGAATGGCTTTGGTATTCAAGTTATTTGGTCCAGTCATGATCCAGCAAAGTATTCTGATTTTCTGTGAAAGATCATTACTGACATTGCTGCTACCTACAAAACCCAGATACAAGATAAAGAAAACACAAAAATATGTAACAATTAATCTTAGTTCAAGGATAATTTCACAAAAATGTATGTTATGCCATGTCCTGGAGACATGAAAGAAGATAACATCAGTGGAGGTCTCAAATGTAGAAGCTCAAAGCTTCAAAGGGTGTGTGCTGCCATGTACTGTAGGCAAGCTAGAAGATAACATCAGTGGAAATAAGATATTGTTAAATTGACACTGAAAGGTGCCTTCTAAGCAATATAAATAGTAGCTAAACAGGTGAAGACTAGACAATGAGGCACTTGTTAAGGTACTTTGTTTCATTATCTGGTTTTACTTTTCAGTGGCAATTTAATATTACAGTATTTAATTGATTTAATGTACCCATTTTGCATGTGATATACATTGGTTTAACCTAAAATTTGTGATCCTTCCAGAAAAGCTCTTGGAAATGGAAATCTTCCACCATTGACCTTAGAGGTATTTTTAATAAAAGTTATCAGACCACTGAGACCTCCATTGATCCCAAGAGTAGAGGTCCCGCTCCCCTGCCCTATGGAGCAGCTGGGCAAGAATGCGCTCTGTCACTCTATTTATTCTCTATGAGACTGCAAGACTGCCTGAACTCTGTGTTCAGCTGTCTCTGAGGCTCTAAATGGTGCTCATGAAAGCCATTGTGAATTAAATGCATGTGCACCACTGGAGTGTATGGAGGATACGATTATGCAGTACCTCAGATGGACTACTGCAGAGAGTTAATTGCTGTAATGTCATGGTATTAAAATGGGTTGCCTCACTTCAGCAAGTGGCATTTAGTCATGACTAGTGTTGACAAATCAAAGTCAAACAAATTTACTTTGATCCGAATTTCAGGAAAAATTATATTTGCAACAAAGCCAAATTTCGTGGAGCTTCATGGTAACGAATCATTTTTTTCTGAAATGGCAGTTAAAAAAAATAATTATGAATCGGATTTCTTTGTGAAATTCTGTGAAGAAGCTGAATCGAATCTTTAATAACTTCGCTCATCTATAGTTATGACCACCCTGCAATCCATCAGTGGTGGCCGTGCTTGCACACTACAGGAAACAAAACTGACTCTCTGGTGGCACATAGGCTAGTGCTTATTCCTATAGTGTGCAAGGGCGGCCAGCGCTGCTGGATTGCAGGGTGGTCGTACCCTCTGGAAATGAGCAGTGGATAATGTGATGGAAAAATGAATCCAGCCAGCAAAGGAAGCGATATGGATAATAACAATACGTTAGTAAGTGCCTGGTATTAACGTCCTCTAAATTATAAATGCCATTTGCTGAAGTGAGACAACCCCTTTAAGTTAAAAGGGTTTTCCGAAATTATAATGCTGAAGACCTATCGGTGGGGGTCCGACACGTGGGATGCTGATCCGCTGTTTGAGAAGGCATCGGCACTCCTCTTAGTGGCTGTGTTTGGTATCGTGCTCAGCCCCATTCACTTGAGCTGTGCCTAGGCCACATGACTGATGAACTGGCCTAGGAAAAGCTGAGAGAAGGCAGCGGGGCTCGCAGATTGGCAATGATCCCTAGTGTCGGACCCCCACCGGTCAGATGTTTATGTCCCATCCAGAGGATCGGTCATTATTAAACTTTTGGAAAAAAATACTTTAAATATTGTTATTGTTTGTGTATATAATAGCACTGTATGGACAACCAAGGGTTAACACTTTGTCAAGTTTCCAGGGTGACAGATTTGAGTCCGCCCTGGAATCCCCTTCCTTGTGATTCTGGATGCGTGGGGGCCGCGTCACAAAAGATAGGACATTTTTGGCCACATCTTTCAATTTGCAGACCCGTTAAAATCAATAGGTCCACACTGCGATGCAGGGTGCACGCTGTGGGTGTTCGTGTTTTGAGAATCTGTGGTTTGCAGTCTGCAACACTTAAAGTGTTAGACCCGGGCTGGCCAACCTGCGGCTCTCCAGCTGTTGCAAAACTACAACTCCCAGCATGCCCAGTCTGCCTACAGCTATGAGCCTACAGCAGGGAATGGTGGGAGTTGTAGTTTTACAACAGCTGGAGAGCCGCAGGTTGGCTAGCCCTGTGTTAGACAAACCCACCTCTCTCAGCCTTTAGTGGCCAGTGTGAAAACTGCAGGATGTTATGTTTTTTTTTTAAATATAGATATTGACGTGTAAAATTAAGAATAACCACCAAAAGTTCATTGAAAATATGTTTAACATTTAAACCTGATTATAACATTTTCATTTTCTGATGACGTATTCCTTTAATTGACCTAAATTGTAATACAAATTTGGAATTAATCTTAACGTTTAAATACCAAAATTCAAAGATCAAATCTGTTTAAAGATTTTTCATGTAAAGTCTTTACTAGAAAGATATGTTTAGTGTCAGGAAATCATGTGGCTTGACTTGTCAGGCTGTTTTCAGCTTTGTGGCCAGTACAATTTTGCTTTGAGCAGCATAGA
This sequence comes from Bufo bufo, assembly GCF_905171765.1. NCBI lineage: Eukaryota > Metazoa > Chordata > Amphibia > Anura > Bufonidae > Bufo > Bufo bufo. The sequence goes on from NC_053391.1 coordinate 579,662,864, forward strand.
TGTGTGAAGTGGGACAGACTGGATGTACTGCCTAATAGCTAGGCTGAACACACAAATTTCAGAGGCACCAGCCAATCATTTAATGAGTATGGAAACCTCCTGCAATGTCAGATGTATGACAGAGATAAAGTAGAGCCGGACTGGGGGGCGGTAGCCTTGAGGGGAGGCGACCATGACGGGGGGGTGGTTAGCGAGACCCCCCCCCCTTCCCCCTTTCCCCCGGGCTGGGGATTGGTCAATTTGGGCTAGTGGGGGTGGTTAAGGGGTTAAGGGAGGCGAGCAACAGCCGGTTAGGGGCCATTTTGTCTAACAAACGGACGAGCGCCAGGTCTAGACTCACCGGCATGGAGGCTTTGATTCAGGAGCTGCGGAGGGCGGCGGAGGAGAGAGGAGAAGATTGGCTGCAGGAGCGAGTGCAACAGCTGTTGCGAGGAGAGGCGGAGGTTCCGGCTGTTCCTCCGCCTGTGGCATCCCGGCCGCTCAGGCTCAGCGCCGGAAACGGAGCCCCACCAGGGACCCTTCACGCCGGGGGACGGCTGATACTGTACCTCCCTGTACCCCCGGGCGTGGGAGGAATCCTAGGATACAGCGGAGCTCACCTGCAGGCCAGGCCAGGTCTGCCCGGCGGTTGACGCGGCGTTTGGATTCCGGACCGGGTTCGGCGGCCCCAGCCCACGGATCGGTGGCTGGGGGCCCCCTGCAGAAGAAGGTTGGCGGTCGGTACGGGGCTGCTGCGGGTGTGGAGGCCACTGCCAGCAGGCCCTCGGCGGGAACAGTGAGAGAGGAGGAGGGTGGCTCCGCCTCCTCTGAAGATGGACGAGGGCAGTCTGCCAGCTACGTCCCTGGCTCCAGCGTGGTCAGGGGACACCTGGCTGAAGAGGATCTGAGGAGACCAGAGCGTCAGGATTCAGGATCTGCGGCTGGTGGGGTCACAGCACCCACGCAGCCAGGTGAGGCATCCTGGGGTTCTTTAGTACAGTTGGGGGTTGAGTTAGCTGGTAGGGATGGGGGGTCCCAAGCGGTTGTAGGTGGGGGGCCCCAGCTGGATTTAGGTAGGGGTTTGGGCCAGTTGCTGGGTGGCTTGGCGGGTTTGGTTGCGGGGTTAGGTAGGGGGGGGGATGTCCCCGTTGCCGGCTTGGGGTGTTGGGGGCCTCGGCGGAGTGGGGGCGGTCGGATCGGGGGCCCCAGTGGCGCGGGCGAGTTCGGTCTCGGTGGAAACGCAGGCGGGGGGCGCCGGGGAGGAAGAGGTGGCTAGGTTGGATGATAGGGCTAAGGGGGAGGTGTATGTCTGTTTTGAGGGCCCGTTGGGCGCTCATTTAAAACAGGATTTGAGGGAAAAAATATGGAAAGGGGAGTATGTGGATATTTTTTCCCTGCTCCCCTTGGAAAAATTTTATCTGGATAGGGCGAAGCGGGGTGAGGGCAAAAAGGAGGAGAGGCGGAGACATAGGCTGATTCCGCGGACGTTTGCCAATTGGTTGCAGGCGTTCGCGATTTTAGCCAGCGTTATCGGGGAAAAAGAGCCGGAGTGCTGCTCCGCCCTTTTTTGTTATCTGGATGCGATAGGTGAAGCGTATAGGGTGTATGGGGGGATTGCGTGGCTGCGGTACGACGAGCAGTTTAGGCAGCGGAAGGCAGTGCGTCCAGGGATCAAATGGGACCACAAAGACATTGCTTTGTGGTTGAAGGTGACAGCGCCAGCTAGGGCCGGGCAGCCCTTTCGGGGGGAATCTATTGGTGGTGGACAGTCCGGATTCGCGGTGGCATCCGCAAAGGGGCTGTGCTTCCTTTTTAACGAAGGGAGCTGCAAGTTTGGGGCAAAGTGCAAGTTCAAGCACGAATGCTCCACTTGCGGCGGGTCACACGGAGCCTCGCGTTGTTTCCGGGGGGGTAGGCAGAGAGGGAGGATGGTTTTGGAAAAGGGGGTGACGCCAGTGCGGCTGGAAAAGATGCGGCCTTACCTCGATAGGTACCCGGATAGGCAGGCGGCGGTTTTGTTGGAAGCGGGATTTGCGGAAGGTTTTCGGATTCCGTTTGTTCAGTCAGGGGCTCGTTTAGTTAAAAAGAATTTGCGTTCGGCTTTGGAGCATCCGGGTGTTGTTACGGATAAGTTGGGGAAGGAGGTTATGTTAGGAAGGATGGCCGGCCCCTTTTCGGAGCCGCCTCTAGCGGACCTGCGCCTGTCTCCGCTGGGGGTGGTCCCGAAGAAGGAGCCCAATAAATTCCGGCTGATTCACCACCTGTCCTTCCCTAGGGGAACGTCGGTCAATGATGGCATAGACCCGGCTTTGTGTTCCGTGGTTTATACGTCATTTGACGCGGCAGTGGCATTGGTGAAGCGGCTTGGGAAAGGGGCGCTTATGGCTAAGACAGATATTGAGGCAGCGTTCCGTCTGTTGCCGGTGCATCCGGATTGTTTACATTTGTTGGGGTGTTTTTGGATGGGGGGGTTTTTTGTAAACCGTTGTTTGCCGATGGGTTGCTCCCTGTCTTGTGCGTATTTCGAGGCCTTTAGCTCTTTCTTGGAATGGGCGGTTAGGGATGAGGCAGGTTGTGACTCCGTCATCCATTACCTGGATGACTTCCTTTGTGTGGGCCCAGCGGGTTCGAGGGTTTGTTCAGTTTTGCTGAATACGCTGTGCGGGGTGTTTAGGCGTTTTGGAGTTCCGTTGGCGGGGGAGAAGACGGTGGGGCCTACAGCTGAATTGAGTTTTTTGGGAATTGTGATTGATTCAGAGCGGATGGAGTGTAGGCTGCCATTGAATAAATTGGAGGATTTGAGGGAGGAGGTGGCTAGGGCGGGGAGGTTGGAAAAGATAAAGCTTAGGGAACTTCAGTCGCTCCTTTGTAAGCTGAACTTCGCTTGCAGGATCATGCCTATGGGCAGGATCTTTTGCAGGCGATTGGCTGGGGCAACATCAGGGGTGCGGGCCCCACATCATTTCATTAGGTTGGGGCGGGAGTTGAAGGCGGATCTAGCAGTTTGGGGTTCGTTTTTAGATAAGTATAACGGGAGGTCTTTGTTTATGGGGGAGGTTGTTGATGCAGTAGATTTTGAGTTATTTTCGGATGCGGCTGGGGGGTGCGGGTTCGGCGTGTATTGTGGAGGGCAGTGGTGCGCAGGAGAGTGGCCGGATAGATGGGTGCACAGGGGTTGGGTACGGAACTTGGCCTTATTGGAACTTTTCCCAATTGTAGCGGCGGTAATGTTGTGGGGCGAGTGTTTCAGGGACAAGAAAGTCAGTTTTCATTGTGACAACTTGGGGGTAGTGCAGGCGATTAACGGTTTGTCGGCCTCATCGCCGTTGGTGGTTCGGTTGTTACAGAGGTTGGTGTTGGAGTGCCTTGTACTTAATGCGTGGGTGGTGGCTGTGCACGTGCCTGGGGTTGACCGTCAGCTAGCTCCTGGTGCGGCGGAGGTGGGGGTGGAGTGTCCAGCCTTGCTGTGGAACGTTCTGGAGTAGCGGTGGCAGGCCTGATTCGGTCGTCTCTGGCACCTGGTACGTGGGAGCGGTATGCAAAGGCCTGGGTGTGTTGGGAGCAGTGGAAGGGGAGTTTGGGGGTGGGCGATGAGGATTTAGAGATTCCGATGTTGTTGTTCATTGGGCATTGCAGGGACGAGGGTTGGTCCGTTTCTAGGATGAATAGTTGTTTGGCGGGACTGGCTTTTGGTTTTAGGCTCAGGAAAGTGACGGACGTGACTAAATCGTTTTTGGTGGCGCGGGCCATTAGGGGTTGGCGGCGGGAGAAGGCAGGGGTGGACTCTCCGCGGCCGGTGTCATTTACGTTGCTGGTTAGAATGGGGGAGCAGTTGGGGGAGGTGTGCAGGTCAGGGGGGGAAGTAAGGTTATTCAGGTTGGCGTTTTCGTTGGCGTTTTTTGGGGCGTTGCGGCTGGGTGAATTAGTTAGCCCGACGGTGAGTAGAAAAGGGGGGTTGTTTAGAGATGAAGTTGATGTGTGGCCAGACAGGGTTGAATTCGTGATCAGGCGGTCCAAGACTGATATGGAAGGAAAAGGGCGGCGGGTGGTTTTGTTTGCAATTCCGGGTTGCTTGATGTGCCCGGTGCGTTGCGCGGGGAATTTCATGGGGGACAAGGTGGGTGAAGGGTTCAATCCGTTATTAGTTCATGATGATGGTTCTTTTCTCTCTCGATTTCAGTTTGTGGCAGTTTTTAGGCGGTGCTTGGCGGGGTTGGGTGTGGGGGAGGCAGGTTTTTCCAGCCACTCATTTAGAATTGGGGCGGCAACAGAGCTAGATGGGGGTTGGGGGATGAAGTCATAAAAAGGATCGGTAGGTGGGAGTCGATTCGTTTTAGGTCATATGTAAGACCTGAAGGTGTGATTGAATGAAGGGGTTTACAGTTGCTTGGTTTGCCTCCTGTTTTTCTTGTGTTTTTCTTTGTCGTTGCAGGTTCGGACCCAGCGTTGGTTTGGCTGTTGGGTCACTCATATGTGTGGTGGGGAGCTGCCAGGGCTGCGGTTAGGCCGGACGGTTTGCAGCTTGGGTTGGCTCGTGAAGTGGCGGTGGTAAGGTGGATCGGCAGGAGGGGGATGATGTGGAGTGGGGTTCTTCCGGAGTTCAATAGGTTTGTGAGGCAAGACAGGGCACCTGATGTGTTGGTGCTACATGTAGGGGGGAATGATTTGGGAGCTTGGCCCTTTAGGGAGTTGGTGAGAGACGTTAAATCAGATTTGTTAAAGTTATGGGTGTTGTATCCGGGTATGATCACAGTATGGTCCGATATTGTGCCGCGGTCGGTCTGGCGAGGTGCTCGGTCGGTGGAGAGTTTGAACAAGGCCAGGGTGAAGGTTAATAGGGCTATTGGGAGGTTTATGGTGAGGAATGGGGGTTTAGCGGTGCGACATAGGGATTTAGAAGGAGGTGTTGGGGGATTTTGGCGGAGTGACGGGGTGCACCTAAACGCCCTGGGATTGGATATGTGGAGCTTGGCGATACAGGAGGGCATGGAGATTGCGGTACAGGTGTGGAGGGACGCACGGGCTTGAGGGAAGTCAAGCCTGTGCGTTTGTGGCGGTGGGAGGTCCTTGGAGTCGGTGTGATTTGATGGTAATGAGGATGGGAGGGCCCTACAGGTGGGGCTGGACTCCCCGGATTGTTGGGTGGACGTGGCGGAACTGTCAGGGTGAGCCATCAGGGGTGCCTCCGAGCTAGTGGTCAACGGCTGGGGGTAAGTTGGCTCACCTCGGCACGGTTTTGGGTTTAGGGCTTCAAGGACCTCCCCCTTCGGAAAAAAGGGACATGTGTTTTTGGTTGGCATTTATGAGGTTACTGTGTTATAATATTTGATATAATATTTTATGTATGTTTGTAATAAATAGGCTGCTGTGGCCAAAATTAATCCAATAAAGCGGTGTCAGTGTCTTTATTGGGAAGGGTGAGCCGAGGGAGGCAGATGGTTAGAGGTGGGTTGGAGGTATGTTTATAGGGGTCGAGTGGTATTAACCAGTACCTCCGTCAAGTAGAGCCGGACTGGGGGGCGGTAGCCTTGAGGGGAGGCGACCATGACGGGGGGGTGGTTAGCGAGACCCCCTTCCCCCTTTCCCCCGGGGTGGGGATTGGTCAATTTGGGCTAGTGGGGGTGGTTAAGGGGTTAAGGGAGGCGAGCAGCAGCCGGTTAGGGGCCATTTTGTCTAACAAACGCCCACCCACCCGCCCTGTTGAGAAGGTTTTTAAAGGGGTAGAAAATAGGGGGTAAGGGCGAGGTTGAGTAGTGGGGTGCAGTCTGTGGAAAAGGAAGATTGTCACGGCAGTAAGGCGGTGGGAGGTCCTTGGAGTCGGTGTGATTTGATGGCAATGAGGATGGGAGGGCCCTACAGGTGGGGCTGGACTCCCAGGATTGTTGGGTGGACGTGGCGGAACTGTCAGGGTGAGCCATCAGAGGTGCCTCCGAGCTAGTGGTCAACGGCTGGGGGTAAGTTGGCTCACCTCGGCACGGTTTTGGGTTTAGGGCTTCAAGGACCTCCCCCTTCGGACAAAAGGGACATGTGTTTTTGGTTGGCATTTATGAGGTTACTGTGTTATAATATTTGATATAATATTTTATGTATGTTTGTAATAAATAGGCTGCTGTGGCCAAAATTAATCCAATAAAGCGGTGTCAGTGTCTTTATTGGGAAGGGTGAGCCGAGGGAGGCAGATGGTTAGAGGTGGGTTGGAGGTATGTTTATAGGGGTCGAGTGGTATTAACCAGTACCTCCGTCATGTTGAGCGAATCAAAGCCTCTCCGGAAGCAAATGGTGAAGGCATGTTTTTTTCTTTTCTTTTTTTTCTCTTTTTTTAACCGAATTAACCGATGAAAGGCCTTAATTTTAATCTCAGATGCCACGATCAGTGATAAACGTGGCATCTGTAGGGTTCAATGAGGGGAGCGGCACGATCACCGTTCACACGTCATTGCGCCCACTACATACAAAGGAATGCGATTCGTGATTAAGTCATTCGTCACAAATTGAATATCTTTGTGAAATTCAGCGAAGCAGCCAAATCGAATTTTTCATAACTTCGTTCATCACTAAATGTTATATTTCAACATGTCCAATCCTTTTGTTCTCAGGAAATAAGCTACTGTCAGAGGGGTCTCGCAGCAGCACACTCCACTTTCCACCCTAGGCCAAACCAACAGCTATCCAATGTGTTTGGATGTGCCAAATGAAGGAATTCCCATCTTCGACATTGATGGCATATTGCTAGTATATGCCATCAATGTCAGAAAGGTGTGGATCTTTGGGATGTGTTCCTACCTCCGGAATGGGCCCCTCGAAGTGAAGGAGAATGTACTGCAGAAGAGTGACCATCTTCCATTTGCCTCTATGGGAGTATTGAAAATAGCCAAGCGATGACTCTGCTTTTTCCAGCAGTCCCATAGCAGTGAATGGAGAGGTGGCTATGCATGGGTGGTGTGCTCTCCATTTACTGCTATGGGACTTCCAAAAATATCCCAGGTTGTTTTGCTATTTTTGGAACTCCCATTCCAAAAAATTGAGACCATGGTGCGCTATCCTTCACTTTGGGCCCTCCGCTCTGGAGATATGAGCAGATCCCACACCTATCTGAAACTGATGGCATATACTAGTAACATGCCTGAGATGGGTATAACCCTTTAAGTTGACAGCTGTTTATAATGTATAGCCAGCTTCAGGATCGGGAAAAGAAGACATAAAACTATTCAGGTCATTCTATATAAAAAAAAAAGGTGAAGTATGTTTAAAGGGGTTGGCCACTATATAAGTACTTTCCACTATATAGTGGGAGGTAGGGTAAAAAAGCGTTTCCTAATATACTTTATAAAAACATTACCATTCAGATTTTTTCAATAATGAGCCCCTCCCCCTCAGCCCCGCTCTGCGTGCAGCCAGTTCGTCCATGGCTGCACGCGACATGAAGGAGCTTTAGAGAAAGCTCGTCCATGGCTTTATTCTAACTGCACATGCGCTGCTTTTCCTAATAAAAGCAGCACATGCCCAGTCTGCCCCTGCCACTGGCGCGCTGCCTGCTCCGACTCTGTCTCTACAACTGTCTCTACAACGTGCAGCTATGGACCAACTGGCTGCACGCAGAGCGCGGCTGAGCTCATTATAAAAACATTACCATTCGGATTTTTTTTTATAAAGTATATTAGGAAACTCTTTTACCTTACCTCCCACTATATAGTGGAAAGTACTTATATAGTGGCCAACCCCTTTAATTAAATAAGGATAATGCTATATAATTACCTGGTTGGTGACTGTGAGGAAATTTCTGCAGCAATGCTATGTGCTTGTTTTTTTCCCAAGAGCGTATTGCTAAGGGTGCTTCAGTTCTGAAACTGTTGGTGATGTTGTTCAACAGGAGAAATATAGTGAAGAAGCCAACCAGAATACCCAGGTTGAACGCCAGCCATGAGGTTTTGCCAAAAATGACTGCCATTACTATAAAGAAAAACATGCATTAAAAAACTATTATTTCAACCACCTCATTGTCAGTTGCTTGTATGAAATGCTCTAGAGTAGACCAAGCTGATTTTCACCATTTGTAGTACCAGACTTACCAGGATTTAAAGGGGTTGTACAGGATCACAGCAATAATGCTGCTTCCTACCAGAAACAGAACCTCACCTATCTACAATTTAATGTCTGGTATTTCAGCTCAATTCCATTTAAATCATTCATAACCTGCAATACCACGCACAACCTGTTCACAGGTGTGTCAGTGCTCTTGAAGGAAGTCAACCATGTTTTTGTAATCCAGGATAAAACCTTTAAATCAAAAGTACACGTATCTAATGTACAAAACAATGTAAAACTGCAGAAAAGAAAATACCAATACATATTACTACTAGAGATGAGCGAATTTCATATTACGCTTCATTTACTGGTAAAATGTGAATTGCGTTATGGATTCTATTACCACGGACCATAACGCTATTCTATGACGGAATGTATAACGGAATGCCTTTAGAGGCATTCAGTTATTCATTCCGTCATAATACAAGTCTATGGGCCTTTTACCTTTTACCAGTACACAAAGCGCGAACGAATTTCATAACCTGAAATTCGCTCATCTCTAGTTACTACTCTTCTCATTTATTTACTTAGAAGGGTTTTCTGGAATTACAGTATTGATAGCCTATCCTTTGGATATGTCATTAATATCAGACTAACGAGGGTTTGATGCCTGCCACTCCCACCAATTAGCTGTTTCAAGGGGCTCCTGTGTTCAGGTGAGTGTCGGACCCCTAACTTTCTTATGGTGGCCTATCCTAGGGACAGGCTACCAATATTATAATCCCGGAAAACCTCTTCAACTCCTTAATGCAAAAATTCCACACATGTATGGCATTTTCATCCAGGGAGTTCATAGAGTAGGCTCACAAACTGAGCCCGCTCCACATGTGGTGGGTGCAGACTGTGACATACGGCTGACACCCAGCCATTATGACTGGGAGTGGAGACTCCAATCCCGGTAATTTAACACCTCGGATGCTGTAGTCAATAGTGACCATGGCATCTGAGCTGTTAGACAGAGGGAGGGGGCTCCCTCTCTCCTCCTACTGAAACCACTTGTGAAGGTTCCCAGGCCTGTCATAGCAAGCTGCCTGTCAAGTTGTGCCTGTGGCATGGCTTGATAGGCAGCAAGTAAAAATCATAGACTGAAATAGTATTCTATTGCAGTCTAGTCTATAAGTGCAGTCACAGTTCTGACTAGTCAACTGTCAGTAAATAAGAAATGTAATGTCAAATTATTTTCAGCATCACAGACAGACCTCCATTAACATATAACCTTTACTATATCTTTAAAATAACGTGGATGTGAAAAGCCCAATGAAGGATATAGGCAGAGAGGGATGGTTTAAGAGGACAAACTCACCCTATTTTATCCTTGCAGCCCTGCCTAAAAAAAAAAACAGAATAGACACCCCTATAAGGACCATCCAGTATCGGGAGTCCACCTAGTCAGCCCTAGGAAGTTCCTGGTAAAGAAAAAAAACAAAGCAAAAAAAAAACAAAACACCACCACACCATAGATATGTCAATGGGAATGGAGCGGCAGTCCGGGGCCACACGTTAACTAGCGGCAGGACGGATCCGACAGGCTGTTCACCCGCCGGCACAGCCTGCCGGAGTCCCCTGCCGCTAGTGTGAAACTAGCCTTAGAAAGGTGCAAAATGTTGTTGTCATGTCATTTTTGGTGCACAATGAACACCATAAAACAAACCCCCCGTAAAAATGACTTCTTTTTTTTAATTTCATCCAACAGATTTTTTTCCCTTTTTTCTAATACATGATATAGTCAATTAAATAGTGCCATTAAGCCTACATGCACACAAACGTTTGTGTTTTGCAGTTTACAAATTGCGGATCCGGAAAAGAAAAAAAACGGATGACGTCCGCATGGCATCCTTTTTTTTTGCAGATCCATTGTAACAATGCCTATCCTTGTCCACAAAACGGACAAGAATAGGACATGTTCTATTTTTTTTGCGGGGCCACGGAACGGAGCAACGGATGCGGACAGCACACGGAGTGCTGTCCGCATCTTTTGTGGCCCCATTGAAGGTAATGGGTCCACACCTGAGCCGCAAAAAATGCGGCTCGGATGCGGAACCAAGCCACGTTCGTGTACATGTAGGCTAAAAAATACAACTTGTCCCACAGAACACAAGTCTTTATATGGCTTAGGCTACATGCACATGACCGTATGTGTTTTGCGATCCGCAAAAAAAAAACGGATGACATCCGTATGCCATCCGTTTTTTTTTTTTTTGCGGATCCATTGTAACAATGCCTAAAACGGACAAGAATAGGACATGTTCTATTTTTTTTGCGGGGCTACAGAACGGACATACTGATGCGGACAGCACATTTTTTGCGGACCCATTGAAATGAATGGGTCTGCATCCTATCCGCAAAAAAAACAGAACGGACACGGAAACAAACAGTGTTCGTGTGCATGTAGCCTAATGTGAACAAAAAAACTAAAATTGGCTGGGTCCTTGAGTCAATCAGTTCATCAGATGTCACAACCTGTAAGTGACCTCTTTTGCAAAGTAGTTATAGGAAAACAAGCAAGCAGCAAAGGGTAAATATTACTCATTCAGGCGGGTGAATAAAATATATACGCAAGTTACGTATTTCTTAAAAACTCAATAACCAAGGGTACGTTCAGAGTTTTTTTTACACTGCAAATCTACCTTACATTGATTCCAATATGAAACCACTCTGCAATTTATACCGGGTGGCCCACGAAAAAGTAGCCCACCTCCAAATCACACTGCCTAACAGTAAATCTGTCTTAGTTGTCCATAAACACCAATCAGAGTCCAGCTTTCATTTTCCTGTAAGAACTGAAAGCTGAGCTCTGATTGGTTGGTATGGACAACTAAGATTTACTATTAGGCAGCTTGATTTGGAGATATTGAGGCAGACTAGTTTTTTGTGGGCCACCCTGTATAAACAGATTATTTTTACAACTATGGAGAAAAAAAAAGTTCTCTATCTGGGGAGATGCAGCCATCTGGACCATGGGGTACCCTCACAGGTCTGGATTACAATTTAGGTTATTCTGATAATTGCCAGGAGGACATGAAGGATCAGTCTTAATGCAGACATCCGTGTCAGTTTTGGATCAGTGGCAACACGGACTGTGTTCAATCCGTGTTCTCCCGTGACAGATCCGTGTTGGGTCCGTGGGTCCGTTTTTTGCTGTCCGTGTTGCATCCATATTTCACTAACACTCAACAGCTGAAAAATAATTTTCAAAGAATCTCTTGTTAATGATCCGTGAAACACGGATGCAACACGGATGGCATCCGTTGCTTTTCACGGACCCATAGACTATAATGGGCGTGATGGATCCGTGAACACGGACAAAATAGAGCATGCATCCATGGTAAAAAAAACCACGGACCGTGCTGAAACACTGATGTGTGAATACACACATTAAAATGAATAGGTGTGCTGTCCGTGGAGAACATGTACAGCACACGTCCGTGAAATACTGACGTCTGCATGAGGCTTAACTTTCATGATCAAAGATTTTTTTTTTTCACTCTTTCATTTTGATCCTTGCCTCTGCACTCCCTGGGCTATGCAGTGATGGGAGGGACACACTCTTTTTTCCCCTTGCGGACAGCCTGATTTTGGGGCTCCTGCCTGGTGTTAGGTGGGATGTCTTTGGTGTAAGTGGGTTTTAAGGGTGCAAGGCAGGCTTCCCAAATAGTGGCAGGCAATACAATAAGGAAGCAATGCTGGTTTTGGTGCCTGCAAAGATTAGGTCAATTTTAGGGGTAACAGATAAACCATTTTAATGGCAACTTCAGCAGTTTGCAAGTGCACGTACCAGCGGTGATACAGTGCATGGGCAACTTTGCCAAGGCTGTGTATAGGGGATATAAATACACAGTCCCTTTAAAGATAACTTGCAGTATTCTCAACTTGGCCAAGGGGTGCCGTTCCTTTCTCTATATATCTGTGTTTCCAAAGTACCCTCAATGGAGTGCAGTTTTCCAACAGGTGGCCTGTCTGTCTCTTTATTTGGTAAGGGCCCTGAGGTTTATCACCCTAAGGCCCCTTGCAGACGAGCGTGTATTCGTCGCTGGTGCAATGCATGATGCGAACGCATTGCGCCCGCACGGAATCCGGACCCATTCATTTTAATGGGGCTGTGTACATGTGCATTGGTTTTCACGCATCACTTGTGCGTTGCGTGAAAATCGCAGCATTTTCTATATTCTGCGATTTTCACGCAACGCTGGCGCCATAGAAGTGAATGGAGATGCGTGAAAATCACATCGCATCCGCAAGCAAGTGCGGATGCGATGCGTTTTTCACAGATGGTTGCTAAGAGATGTTGTTTCTATACATTCAGTTATTTATCACGCGCGTGCAAACCGCATTGCACCAGCGCGATAAAAAGTGAACAACTGAACATAATTGCAGGCAAAACTAAATGACTTTGCCTGCGAAATCGCGCATTCTTTACTGAATGCATTCGCAACGCATCCGGACCTAATCCAGACACGCTTGTCTGAAAGGGGCCTGTTCTGCCTCCAGCAGAGAGAGATTCATTTCAGTTCACATCTATTTCATTTCTAATTCATTCTGATGCAATTTCTGTATTCCTGTAGTTATTAGTTAGGTAACAGCACCATCTAGCAGTGGTAAAAATGTATTGCACCTTGTTTTCTTGTTAATAAATACTATTGTATTGTTGGGAGGTGCTAGGCAATGTGGGTAGTGCAAGGCATTCTGGGAAGGAGAAGCCCAGTCTTTAGTCTCCATTTTACAGGACAGTCAAGGCTCCACCACCTCAGCAGAAGGGAGCTGTCTGTCCTTACCATCATCTGCTGGTCCTGATGCTCCTGCTCCTCCTACTCCTTGTCAGTCATTACGTCAGCAATCGGTCACCGAAGCAATTGCCAATAGACAACAGTATGTGTGCACTCATCCAATGGCGCAGAAGCTGAATGCGCTCCTGTCCAAGTTGCTGGTGCTGCGGTCCCTCCCTTTCCAAGTAGTGGACTCTGCACCTTTCAGAGAACTGATGGCTTGTGCCGAGTCGAGGTGGAGAGTCCCAAGCCGTCATTTCTTTGCCAAAAAGGCAGTACCAGCCCTGCACACATATAGAACAGAAGGTGGGCCAGTCCTTGAGCCTGTCAGTGTCTGCCAAAGTGCACGGCAGCGCCGACGTGTGGAGCTGTAACTACGGTCAGGGACAATACATGTCCTTTACGGCCCACTGGGTGAATGTGGTTCCTGCACAGCCACACCAGCAACTTGGCCAGGTGTCGCCGCTTCCACCTCCACGTTGTCACACTGTTGGTCCTGCAACAATGTCCGCCTCTGTCTCCTTATCCTCCACCGTATCCTCAGCCTCCACTGCAGGAACAATTCACAGTGCCCCTCTAGCATACCACATGTGAGGGCACGGCGGTGTCACACTGTTCTGCACCTAGTTTGCCTGTGCGAATGGAGTCACACAGGGGAGGAACTGCTCCGTGTCCTTCATCAAGAAATCAAATCCTGGCTTTCTCCGTGACAACTTAAAATCGGAACCATGGTGATCGACAACGGGAAGAACATGATGTGTTGGATGGCTGCGTCAAGGAGGGCTTAGCCATGCGCACTGCATGGCACAAGTGTTCAATCTGGTTGCCAAGCGGTTCCTGAAGTCTTCCACCCATCTGCAAGACATCCTAAAAATGGGCAGGAAACTTTGCATGCACTTCAGTCACTCGTACACTGCAAATCACAACCTCCTTGAGCTGCAGCGGAAGAACGGCATCCCCCAACATAGGATGATATGTGACGTCTCCACCTGTTGGAATTCCAAGCGGACAGGAGTACTCCTCTGTGTAACTTCGATGTCAGCCAGTGGCAGCTCATGCGTGACACCAGCCGTTTGCTCAGGCCCTCTGAGGAGGCCACATTATTTGTCAGTCGCTAGGACTACGGGATGAAAAACGTCATTCCACTGCTTCATGTCCTGGAACAGATGCTGGTAAATCTGGCTGGTCAGGGGACTGGAGACGTGGCGCCTAGATCTCACGGGCACATGAGCCCTATGGGGGCTGAACTGGAGGTGGAGGAGGACATTGGAGCACAAGCAATGTGTAGCGAAATGGGTGGTTTTTACACACAGGTGACAGGAGAGGAGCAGGAGCAGCCAGAGAAGCTACAGTGCGATTAGGAAGACGAGGCAGAGGACCCAGACACACAGTGGCAGTATGCAGTGCAGATGGAGGCAGGGAATCCCTCCGGGTCACTTGCACAAAAGGGCCGTTTCAATCTCACTTGTTTGCGTAGTGACAGCCAAATTGTCACCATTCGGCAGAGGGATTAATTCTGACTCTCCACCTTGTTGGACCCTCGCTACCGGTCTCCAAAATGGGGGCCTTTTTTTACACCCGCTGAGAGGGAGGACAAACTAAACTACTATAGAGACATCCTATGTAGTGAGTTGGCCACTGCCTATCTGCGCCATCGTCCATCCTCTCGAAGGTCTGACCGGGGGGCCCTCTGAGCTCACGTTCCTCTGCCATGGCTGCTGTTGAAGGGTGGGGGTGTAGGAGCAGTTCCAGCTCAATCAGCAGCAACTTGAGTCTAGAGTCGCTGATGAGCTGCTTTCTTCACCCGCCTAGTGAAGAAACTACTCACCAGCAGCATCAGCTGAACCTGGAGCAGGACCTGAACCAGCAGGTGGTGGCATACTTGGACAGTACCCTGCCACCCCACATTCAAGATCCGCTGGATTACTGGGCAGCCAAACTGGATTTGTGGCCACAACTAGCAGAGTTTTCCCTGGAAAAGCTGTCCTGCCCGGCTAGTAGTGTGGCATCAGAGTGGGTGTTTAGTGCGGCAGGGGCCATAGTTACCCCAAGAAGAACTCGCCTGTCCACCCAAGGCGTGGATCAGCCAGGATTTCCACCCACCAACACCTAATGCATCAGACTAGATCATCCATGGTGCCACACCAACACTTTGACAAAGGAGAACGGTTTCTTATGGCTACCTGCCTCAGCTACTATTCTGATGCTGCCAACCGCCTGATGCCACACATCTGATGACAAGTGCTCCTTCTTTCACCCACTATCTTCAGCTGGTACTCATATTGCCACCCACCTCCCCACTCTGTCACCGGGTCACTCTGTGGTCTCCTGATGCTGCTGCCACCTCCTCACTATGTCACCTTGCCACTCTGTGGTCTCCTGATGCTGCTGCCACCTCCACACTATGTCACCTTGCCACTCTGTGGTCTTCTCATACTGCTGCTGCCACCTTCACACTGTCATCGTGCCACTCTGTGGCCTCCTCCTGATGCTGCTGCTGCCGCCACCTCCACACTGTCATTGTGCCACTCTGTGGCCTCCTGATGCTGCCGCCACCTCCACACTGTCATTGCAGCACTCTATGGCCTCCTCCTGATGCTGCCGCCACCTCCAGACTCTGTCATTGGGCCACTCTGTGGTCTCCTTATGCTGTTCCCACCCTCCCCACTTCATGAGTGGGCCACTATTTTGCCTTTAGGCCTGGCTAACATCATCATTTATTTGACCCTTCTTATGATCTGTCAGAAGGAAGGAAAAATGACACACAACAGATCCTGTCTGTGTAGCAGCTGTAAGGCCTGTATGGTCCTATCAGAATTGGCTTGTGATTTGGTAGCCAAAAGCAGGAGTGGGTACAAAACACAGAAGACATGCAAATATTTCATTCACTTGTCATCTCTGTTTTAGATCCACTCCTGTTTTTTTTAGCATTAGCAATACTGATGGATTACTGACCGAGTGAAGGCGGATGCTCAACAGACAGGATACATTTTTTGGGGGTTATTGTTCTGACGGATCAGAGGAAGGGCAAAATAATCAGTGACGTCAACACAAACTTACTGCTGACACCCTCTCCACTCTGTCGGGGGGCTCTACTTGTATAAGCGTTTAATGGAACAGGTTCTGTGGAATCACGACGGTGTAAAAGGAGTGTGCTTCTTCTTGCCATTAACATCGACCTAGAAGGCTGAGTTCATACTTGAGTTATTTGGTCAGTTTTGGCCCTGTGACTGCCCAAATAAGTGAAGTGTGCAGTGATTCTAAGAGTGATGCCTGTCATCTGCATGTCATACTGACTCACAGTATTATTTCACTACCACAGCAGACTCCATATGCGTGTTACTGCAAGGCACAGTGTTCTACACCACTATAAAGGCTCTCTGCAGCCAAGAAATAGCCATTTTTTAACGGGATTCGCCACGAATAGATTCGGATCGAACCAAAATTTTTCTAAAATTTCGGCTAACTGGTCATATTAAATTTTTGAAAAATGAATCTCTAATTGCCACATTCGCATATCACATGATCTACCCATCAGCCATTTTTTGTCACCTCATCTCACAAAAAGCATATTATCGAGCAATCAAAAAAGTGGTATATACCTCAAAATGGTACCAATGAAAACGTCACCTCTTCCCGCAAACATATAAGCCTTCACACAAGAAAATCGCAAGAACAAATTTAAAAATATGGCTGTCAGACGATGGTGACAAAAAAATTCCTTTAGGATTTTTTTGTAGAGAGCAATATTCATAGTTCCATTAATTACAGCAAGTCATCCAGGTCCTGAAGCAGCAAAGCAGCCCCAGACCACCACACTACCACTACCATGTTTGACTGTCGGTATGATGTTCTTTTTCTAAAATGCTGTGTTAGTTTTACTCCATATGCAACGGACACACATACTCCAAAAAGTTCTACTTTTGTCTGGTCAGTCCACAGAATATTTTCCCACAAGGCTTGGGGATTATCAAGATGTTTTTTGGCAAATGTGAGATGGGCCTTTGTGTTTTTTTTTTGGTCAGCAATGGTTTTCGCATTGGAACTCTCCCTTGGATACCATTTTTGCGCAGTCTGTTTCTTATTATTGAATTGAATACTGACCTTAACTGAGGCAAGTGATACCTGCAGTGCTTTAGATGTTGTTTGGTGGTTCTTTTCTGACCTCATGGAAGAGCCGTCAATGTACTCTTGGAGTCATTTTGGTAAGTCAGCCACTGCTGGGAAGGTTCACCATTGTTCGATGTTTTCTCCATTTGTGGATAATAGCTCTCAATGTGGTGCGCTGGAGTTCCAAAGCTTTACAAATGGCTTTGTAACCTTTTCCAGACTAATAGATGACAATGACTCTTTCTCATCTGTTCTTGAATTTCTTCAGATTAGGGCATGATGTGTTTTTTTTTTTACATCTTTTTGATCCTACTTTCTACTACATGTTGTCAGACAGGTTTTGTTTAACCACCTCCCGTCCGCCCATTGACTATAAACGTCCGGGAGATGGATCTCTATCTCTGAATGGACGTTTCTGAACGTCCATTCAGAGATGGCAGCTGCACGCCGCCTTCTACATTGCTGTATACACAGCGCTCACCGGGGCCGGGAGAGTGCAGGAGCTGTCAGGTCTTCTACAGACCTCGATCAGCCCTGCACTGAGGCTGTACAGCGTTGTATTCTGCTGTACAGCCTCTCTGGGGAAGTTAAATGTGAAAATGTGAAGTTAAATGTCCCCCAGAAGTCTTGTATGACCTTATGGGGGACGCAAAGTGTAAAATAAAAAAATAAAGTGTTAAAATAAAATAAAAAATAAAAAGGTTTCACATGTAAAAAATTTTTTTTTTCCAAAGTAAGGAATTAAAAAAAATGTTCAAAATAGAAAAAAAAGAAAAGAAAATAGACATATTTGGTATTGCCGCATCCGTGAAGGTCGGCTCTATAAATATATCACATGATCCACCCAGTCCGATAAACACTATAAAAAAAATAAAAAAAACTGTGTCAAAAAATCCATTTTTGTCACCTTACATCACAAAAAGTGCAACACCAAGTGATCAAAAAGGCATATGTCCCACAAAATGGTACCAATCACCTCATCCCGCAAAAAAATGAGCCCCCTACATAAGAAAATCACAAAAAAAAAACTATAGCTCTCAGAACATAGACACATTAAAACATCATTTTTTGTTTCAAAAATGCTATTATTGTGTTAAAGTGAAATAAAAAAATAAATATATACATATTAGGTATCGCCGTGTCCATAACAACCAGATCTATAAAAAGATTACATGACCTAACACTGTAAAACAAAAAAAGTAGCAATTTTTTGTCACCTAACATCACATAAAGCGCAACACCAAGCGATCAAAAAGGCGTATGCCCCCCAAAATAGTACCAAACTGTCACCTCATCCCGCAAAAAATTAGACCCTAACTAAGACAATCAGTCAAAAAATAAAAAGGCTATGGCTCTCAGACTATGGAGACACTAAAACATAATTTTTTTTTTTCAAAAATGCTATTATTGTGTAAAACTTAAATAAATAAGAAAAAAGTATACATATTAGGTATCGCCACGTCCGTAACGATCTTCTCTATAAAAATGTCACAACCTAACCCCTCAGGTGAACGCTGTAAAAATAAATAAATAAAAACAACCAATTTTTTAGTCACCTTGCCCCATAAAGTGTTATAATGAATGATTAAAAAATCATATCTACCCAAAAATGGTACCAATAAAAACGTCAACTCTTCCTGTAAAAAACGAGCCCCTGCACAAGACGATCGGCAGAAAAAAAAAAAATAGCGTTCAGAAAATGGAGACACAAAAACATAATTTTTCAATAATGCTTTATTATGTAAAACTGAAAAAAAGAAAGTAGACATATTTGATATAATTGCGTCCATAACAACCTGCTCTATAAAAATAGCACATGATCTAACCTGTCAGATAAATGTTGTAAAAAATAAAAGCAGCACCAAAACAGCCATTTAAAAACGTAATATAGAGCAATTAAAAATCATATGTACCCCAAAATAGTACCAATAAAATTGGCACCTTATCCCCTAGTTTCCAAAATGGGGTCACTTTTTGGGAGTTTCTACTGTAAGGGTGCTTCAGGGGGGCTTAAAATGGGACATGGCATCTAAAAACCTGTTCAGCAAAATCTGTCTTCCAAAAACCATATGGCGCTCCTTCTCTTCTGCCGTGTGCCCTTGCATCAGTTTACGACCACATGTGGTGTGTTTCTGTAAACTGCAGAATCAGGGTAATAAATATTGAGTTTTGTTTGGCCTGTTAACCCTCAATGTGTTAAAGAAAAAAATGGATTAAAATGGAAAATCTGCCAAAAAAGTGAAATTTAATTTGATCTCCATTTTCCATTAATTCTTGTGGAACACCTAAAGGGTTAACAAAGTTTGTAAAATCAGTTTTGAGTAACTTGAGGGGTGTAGTTTCTACAATGGGGTCATTTATGGGGGTATCCACTATGTAAGCCCCACAAAGTGACTTCACACCTGAACTGGTCCTTAAAAAGTGGGTTTTGGCAATTTTCTTAAAAATTTTAAGAATTGCTTCTAAAATTCTAAGCCTTCTAACGTCCTAAAATTTTTTAATGACATTCACAAAATGATGCCAACATAAAGTAGACATATGGGAAATGTTAAGTAATAAATATTTTATGAGTTATCACTTATCACGTTTAAAAAGCAGAGAAATTGAAATTAGAAAATTTGGGATTTTTTTCAAAATTTTGGTAAATTTGGGATTTTTTTTATAAATAAAAGGTCAAATATATTGACTCAAATTTATGACTATCATGAAGTACAATGTGTCACGAGAATACAATCTCTGAATGGCTTGGATAAGTAAAAGCGTTCCAAAGCTATTACAACATAAAGTGACATATGTCAGATTTGCAAAATTAGGCCTGGTCATGAAGGGGGCAAATGGCCCGGATGTGAAGTGGTTAAGTGATTTCTTGATTCTACATGTCTGGCAGTAATCAGGCCTTAGTGTGGCTAGTGAAATTGAACTCAGCTTTCCAAAACCTTAGTTAATCACAGTTAATTCATAAGGGGGGCAAATATTTTTTGACATATCCCAGAAGATTCAGTCCCAGAAAAAGTACCAAACTGAGGGTGAAAACCATATGCGCCAAAAAATGGTGACTTATCAGTTGACTCCTGCCTACGGTTGTTCAAGGCAAACTCAGCTAAAGACAAGAACGAGGACCACTTCTCCTGATTCTCAGCGACAAAACACCTTAAATAGGTCTCCAGGCTTTGGTTAGTGCGCTCAGTTTGACCATTCGACTGAGGATGGAAAGCCGAAGATAAAGACAACTGAATACCCAGACGAGAACAAAACGCCCTCCAAAACCTGGAAACAAATTGCGTCCCCCTGTCAGAGACAACATCAGAGGGAATTCCATGTAATTTCACAATGTTGTCAATAAAAACCTGAGCAAGAGTTTTCGCATTGGGCAAACCTGATAATCGTACAAAGTGAGTGTCATGCCCTGCTCAGGCTATGTGCGGAGGTCTGCCAGGTTAGCAGCATGTGTGTAGCCTTTTGTTTTTGTTTTGGAGTTGAGCTATATCCACCTCCCTTCAGGTGCACTGGGTGGGGTCGTTGGTTTGAGTTTAAATTACGCCCACTCCCAGTGTCCTGTGCGGGTTATAGCTTCAGTCTAGCTCAGAGGAAGGAAGGAAGGATTTGCTGTTCCTGCTCAGTAAAGATAAGTTGGTTTTGTTTATCTTGTGGTTGTCTGTCTAGGCCGTTAGAGAGACGCCTGCCCCCTTCAGGGTCTGAACGTGGGCATAGAAGTCTAGGGAGAGCTGGTAGGGATTTGTCAGGAGGTGACCTTAATCCCCAGCTTCTTGCCTAGACACTTGTTTGTTGATTTTCTGTGTATCTTGTATCCTGTCCGCCATGACATTATAACCCGCCAATACTTTGACTGCCATTTCTCAGCTGTTTTGAGATGGAGTCATTTGATGCGCTAGTTGATCGCATGCAGGGATTATCCCTAGAGGTTGCAGATCTGCGTAATTCGGTCACACTGTGTCAGGGTGCTCTGGCATCAGGTGCAATAGGAGGAAGTCAAATTTATGGGGAGCCTAAAGTCGCTCTCCCTGATAGATTTGCAGGGGGTATGGATGACTATATCCACTTTAAAGAGTCATGCAAGTTGTATTTTCGGCTGCGTCCATCTTTGTCTGGTGATGAGAGTCAGAGGGTAGGGATAATCATTTCCCTGCTTAAAGGGGACGCGCAATCCTGGGCCTTTTCTCTGCCGTCCGGTTCTCTGGCCCTCTTGTCGGTGGAAGAATTTTTTAAAGCCTTGGGATTAATTTATGATGATCCAGATCGGGTCTCGATGGCGGAATCTAAATTGTGCTCGGATCGGCTCATGATGAGAGGGTCCCCTACCTAAGCCTATACTCCCCCCTACCTAGAAGCAGCAGATTTATGCCGAAACTGCTTATCGAAGGGTAGCCTAAAGGGGGCCACACCAATGATGAGTCCTGAGAAGAAGGGAGGGCTTCTGGGTGGGTCGAAAGCATTCGAACCGACAAGTGGGGGCAGGGGAGCCAGGTTTAAATAATTAAAGCCCCGCCTCCCCTCACACAAACACGGCACTCTTAATTGCCTACCACTTGTGCTCGGATCGGCTCATGATGAGAGGGTCCCTTACCTAAGCCTATACTCCCCCCCCCCCTACCTAGAAGCAGCAGAGTTATGCCGGAACTGCTTATCGAAGGGAAGCCTAAAGGGGCCAAAAGAACCATGCATAGGAGTTTGAAAAACTTGATAACAGAAGCTACAAAACCAAAACTCGAAAGCCAGTGATATTTCGTATAAGGATCCGGGATATAACGCTCGAACACGCGGAGCTGCGCTGACCCAACTGTTTGATGACATGTACTGGCACCTTATGCATGGACGCCGCAGCTGCCGCGCCCATGCGGAAGGAATGTCCTGTGATCCAGAGAGGACCGACCCCTGAACCTGTCAACTAAACCTGAATGTACGTAAGAAAGGCCGCGGTGGTTAGCCGGGCATTGCCTAGTTCGAGTACGGGAGAACATGCCGCTTGGACTAAATACTACGCAGCCAAGCCTCCCAGGCCTGCACCGGACACCATCTGCTGTCCGTGGGAAAATATCTGACCGCCACCGATTCCCCCGGCCGTGACGTCTTGGACGAGGCCAAGGTGAGGACATAGCGTATTGGTGCCCATGAGCTCGCCTGACCTGAGGAATCCATGGAAGGCCAGGTACAAGGCTGTTTCTACCAGAGCGCTAACCTGCGGCCCGAACGGTTTACCCTGCAGTTTGTCTGTCACGGCCTGAACAAGCTACCGGTAAATGGCTGACGCACATGTCGTTTCACAACAGACATCTTGCACAAACCCTTCAACGCCGCTTTGATCGGGTGGGCGGAGAAGAGTGACGGTAGGTCGGGATGTAGCATGTACCAATGGTGCTGAATACCTGCCACAGTATCGCAAAGTAGCCAACCCAGGTGGACCTGAATAAACAAGGACAGACATGTGAGTGAGCGAACCCCGGCTGAGTGACCCTTCACCCACGCAACCGCTCCCTAGCTAACCACCGGCTTGTCGCGGCTGCGCCCGAAACTGACCCACTGACTCCCGACGTACCGTATGTGCTATGGGCGGCCAGGCTGCGTGCGCAAGGCGTAGTGGCCATCCCCCTTCCCTGAACCCTCTTTTATTTAATACTTAAAAAATATTTTTTATTTTTTTCCATCTGACGCCTGCCTTAGTGCCTAGCCACTGGTGCTGAACAAGGAGCCCAGTACCTGGACTGCAGTACCAGCATGGCCTGTAGGTGTCGCCCTCTCTCAGACCAGGACCTGCTAGAGCGCCGAAGGGCAGTTAGCCGCACTGTGGAGCCGATGGCCGGCGTGACCGCTGCGTGCGACGGTATGAGAGCGGGAGTGTGACTCGCCGCAACGGAGCCACACGTGAGGAGGCTGTTGTACAGTTTAGCCTGGGGGACGCTGCATGTGGGAGCGGGGTGCCTGGAGCGGATCGGAAGTGCGGGCAGTCACAGGTGCGGCTGGGGACCGGCGGGCACGCCCGGCAGCATGACATGACATAAATAACGAGACGGGTGTGCAGCCACCCGGCCTACCTATTCTCCGCAGCAATGAGCCCGACGCCGCCGACCACACAAACTAACAACGAGACACGCGACCTCTCTGGAAGGACAGCCAACCCATGAGCCGATTCGAAAGCATTCGAACCGACAAGTGGGGGCAGGGGAGCCAGGTTTAAATAATTAAAGCCCCGCCTCCCCTCACACAAACACGGCACTCTTAATTGCCTACCACTTGCGTAAGAGGCTTACTGCGTTGAGTTTAGGAGATGGGCTACCGAGTCAGAGTGGAATGACCCCGCGTTACGTGGTCAGTTTTGTCAGGGGTTATCTGAGAGATTGAAAGATGCCCTTGCTTTTCATGAGTACACGGATACTTTGGAGAATGCTATGTCTTTGGCAGTTCGGTTAGATAGACGTATTAGAGAGAGGTGTAAGGTTCCCTCCGCGCAAGGGATCCCTTCTGTGAGTGGTTTTGTCTCACCTGCTCCCCAGGGTGATATGACATGTAACTCTGGGGTAGGGGAGGAACCCATGCAGCTGGGTCAGGTATCTTTCCGTTCTGGTAGTAGGAACTTTAGGAGGTTGCATAAACTATGTTATTACTGTGGAGAAAGTGGTCATTTTATTTTTGCTTGTCCTTTTGTTAAACCGCATGTTGATGAGAAAGAATCACAAAGAGGTTTACTTAAAGAAAAAAAACATTCCTGATGTAGTGTGAATGGGGTGGTGGAGCAAGCAGGTATGCAAGCTCCCTGTAATACTCGTTTTCTCCTTCCAGCTATGGTGGCGCTAGACTCAAGAATTTTTTTTGTTGAAGTATTCATTGACTGTGGTGCTGGGGTAAACCTTATTGATTTTCTTTTCCTTCAAAATCTGGGTCTAAGTACTTGCACTTTAGAAAGAGAGATTCCGGTTTTCGCAATTGATTCTTCCCCTCTTTCTCAAAGGAGTCTCACTTATATTGCTCATGGTATTCTGTTAAGGGTAGGTGATTCACATGTTGAGATCATGTCTTGTTTTGTCCTGAAGGACTTGCCCGCTCCTATAGTCTTGGGGTTACCGTGGTTGACAAAACATAACCCAATTATAGATTGGCAAGCAAGACAGATCATTGGTTGGAGTGAATTTTGTTCGGACAATTGTCTTGGCACATCTATCTCTGGGGTGTCTACTACGGCTTTACCTCAGTATCTCTCAGATTTTGCAGATGTCTTTTCGGAGGGTGGGGCTCAGGAATTGCCTCCTCATCGTGACTTTGATTGTCCAGTTAATCTCATCCCAGGGGCTAAGTTGGCAAAGTCTCGGCTTTACAATCTTTCTCAACCTGAAAGAGAGGTCATGCGGAAGTATATTGCCGAGAGTTTGGCAAAAGGTCATATTAGGCCATCTAAGTCTCCGGTGGCAGTGGGCTTATTCTTTGTAAAGAAAAAGGATAGATCGCTGAGACCTTGTTTGGATTTCCGGGAATTGAACCGTATTACAGTCCGTGATCCGTATCCCCTTCCTTTGATCTCTGATCTTTTTGATCATATTGTTGGAGCCAAGGTGTTCTCTAAGTTGGATTTAAGAGGGGCCTACAATCTGATCAGAATCAAGGAAGGGGATGAGTGGAAAATGGCCTTCAACACGCACGAGGGTCATTTTGAGAATCTGGTTATGCCTTTTGGGTTAACTAACGCGCCAGCGTTATTTCAGCAATTCATCAATGACATTTTCCATCATTTTGTGGGGAGGTTCGTGATAGTTTACTTGGATGACATTCTAATTTACTCTCCTGATCTGAAGACCCATCAGGATCACGTGAGACAGGTTTTGACGATCCTTCGGGAGAATAAATTATATGCCAAATTGGAGAAATGTGTGTTTTCTGTGCAGGAGCTTCAGTTTCTGGGATATCTGCTGTCTGACTCTGGTTTTTGTATGGACCCCGAAAAGGTCCGGGCGGTTCTGGAATGAGACCGACCGGAGAATCAGAAAGCTTTGATGTGGTTTTTGGGGTTTACTAATTATTATAGAAAATTTATCTTGAACTATTCTATCATTGTAAAACCTCTGACCGATATGACTAAGAAGGGCGCTGACGTCTCTGTCTGGTCGGATGAGGCATTGCAGGCCTTTTCGACTATTAAGGAATGTTTTGCGGCTGCTCCCATTCTGGTGCAGCCCGATGTGTCTCAGCCATTCTTCGTGGTGGAGGTTGATGCATCAGAAGTGGGTGTTGGAGCAGTGCAGTCGCAGGGTTCATCTCCTGGCAAATGGGTTCCGTGTGCTTTTTTTTCCAAGAAGCTCTCGGTCGCCGAGAGGAATTATGATGTAGGAGAAAGGGAATTGCTGGCCATCAAATTGGCCTTTGAGGAATGGCGTCACTGGTTGGAGGGGACGTCTCATCCCGTTACAGTATATACGGATCATAAGAATTTGGCTTACCTGCTATCTGCCAAGCGTCTGAATCCTAGACAGGCCAGATGGTCACTGTTCTTTACCAGGTTCAATTTTGTGGTTACTTTTCGCCCGGGGGTTAAAAACGTCAAGGCAGATGCATTGTCTCGCAGTTTTCCTGGGGGATGTGATTCAGAGGATCCTGCTCCGATTTTGGCTGATGTGGTGGTGGTCTCCGCTCTGTACCCCGAATTGGAGATGGAGGTGTTGGGAGCCCAGGAGGGGGCTCCTGGTTCTAGTCCCCCAGGGAGGTTGTTTGTTCCTGATGGACTGCGATACAAGGTATTCAAGGAACATCACGATACTGTCCATGCTGGACATCCTGGTGGTAAGTCCACCTTTGATCTTGTGTCCCGGAGGTTCTGGTGGCCCAGGTTATGTAAGAGTGTTGAGGATTACGTAGCAGCTTGTGAAACCTGTGCACGGTCAAAGGTTGCTCATACTCGACCTGCTGGTTCACTTCTTTCTTTGTCTATTCCTTCTCGTCCTTGGATGCACTTGTCTATGGACTTTATTACGGATCTGCCGAGTTCCTCCGGGAAAACAGTAATGTTAGTGGTTGTTGATCGTTTTAGTAAAATCAAAAATCAAAAAAGATGTCGCACTCGAGTCTGGAGAACCTTCGGTTGATATAAGGTAAATTTTACTTGCAAGTAATTTTATAGCGGGACGCCGCTATCTACTTCATTTTCAGCGGGACGCTGCTGCAATTGGAAGTGGGACATAACAATATTCGATTGGCCTGCACCAATACCCAGATGTATATACCAAATTTGGACTGAACATTTAAATTTGAGATTGCATTTTATGACTGCCGATATTTGCATTATATTATTCTGAGCCCTTGTGTAAATCGACTATTTTTATCCAATATTGTCAAATATTTTATCGATTCATTTATCCAATATTGTCAAATATTTTATCGATTCATCTAGCGATCATTACAATTGATTTGTTTGAGTAACATTATTCATAATAGTAATAAAGATATCAAACTGTACCACATGGTCACGATTTCTTGAGTGCCCTGTTACACTGTTTAATACGTTTTAGTAAAATGGCTCACTTTGTATCGTTAGCCAGTCTGCCCAATGCCAAGACTCTTGCTCAGATTTCTGTTTATAATATCGTGAAATTGCATGGCATTCCCTCGGATGTGGTTTCTGATAGGGGCACGCAGTTTGTCTCCAGGTTTTGGAGGGCGTTCTGCTCTCGGCTTGGCATGCAACTTTCGTTCTCTTCGGCTTTTCATCCGCAGTCGAATGGGCAGACAGAGCGTACTAATCAAAACCTGGAGACCTACTTGAGGTGCTTTGTGGCTGAGAATCAGGAGGACTGGTCCTCATTCTTGTCCCTAGCAGAGTTTGCTTTGAATAACCGTAGGCAGGAGTCCACGGGTAAGTCGCCATTTTTTGGCGCATGCGGTTTTCATCCTCAGTTTGGTACCTTTTCTGGGACTAGTTCCTCTGGGATGCCAGAGGAGGAGAGATTTTCTTCTGCTTTGTCTTCTATTTGGCGGGCGATCCAAGTGAATTTGAAGAAGATGGGTGAGAGATATAAGCGAATGGCTGACAAGAGACGTATGACTGGTCCGGACCTGTGTGTGGGTGATCTGGTGTGGTTATCTACTAAAAATATTATACTGAGAGTACCATCTTGGAAACTGGGTCCAAGATTTATTGGACCTTACAAAATATCTGCGGTGGTCAATCCAGTAGCGTTTCCTCTGGATCTTCCGCAGACTTGGAGGATCCATGATGTGTTCCACAAGTCTTTACTGAAGAAATATGTGAAACCGGTGGAACCATCGCCATTGCCTCCTCCCCCTGTTCTGGTTGATGGAAATTTAGAGTTCGAGATCTCCAGGGTTCTCGACTCAAGAGTTCTTCGGGGTTCCCTTCACTACCTGGTACACTGGAGGGGATACGGCCCTTAGGAGAGGATGTGGGTTCCGGCTGTGGATGTTAGTTAGTTAGGCTTTTGACAGATCCCACCCGGATAAAGTTGGGCCAGGGTGTCCGGAGGTCACCCGTAGAAGGGGGGGGGGGAGAAACTGTCATGCACTGCTCAGGCTATGTGCGGAGGTCTGCCAGGTTAGCAGCAAGTGTGTAGCCTTTTGTTTTTGTTTTGGAGTTGAGCTATATCCGCCTCCCTTCAGGTGCACTGGGTGGGGTCGTTGGTTTGAGTTTAAATTATGCCCACTCCCAGTGTCCTGTGCGGGTTATAGCTTCAGTCTGGCTCAGAGGAAGGAAGGAAGGATTTGTTGTTCCTGCTCAGTAAAGATAAGTTGGTTTTGTTTATCTTGTGGTTGTCTGTCTAGGCCGTTAGAGGAACGCCTGCCCCCTCCAGGTCTGAGGGAGCAGGTGTCACGGCCATGGCTATGACCGTGACTCCTGAACCGCATGCGGTTGTCAGCGGTTTACTTTGGTTGTCAATCACAGGTGAGGGCTGTGGTATTTGCCTCACCTGTGGTTGCCGCTGGCAACAGTATGTATGTGGCAGCATAGCAGTCTGAGCTGTGCCATTGCAGCTTGCTATGTTGTGCATGCGGTTTCGTGTGATGTGTGTATGTGTGCACTTGGTTTTATGTTATTGTGTGCACGTCCCCTTTAAGTGGTGTTTTCCCTTCCCTGGTGTTAGGAGGGTTAACCTCCTTCCTAGTGTGTGTGTGCACTGGGTGTGTCTGACTGTGGGTGTGGCTACTTGGCCCTATAAAGCCTCAGTGGAAGGCAGTAGTCAGAGGGTGCTTCAGCCATGCTAATGGAGACATCCTCCTGCTGGTTACCATCCTTCCAGTAAGGGCCACCCTTCCGGTCATAAAATCCTTATCCCTGATGTTTAGTTTATGTCCTATGCTTTTGGTTGTTATTGCAGCTATGAATGTCCTGGTTCCTCTGTGTGCTTATGTGTGTGCTGTTTGTCTATGTTTGTGTGGACAGCGTTCCTGAGCACAGGTTCCAGTCAGCAAGGCTGTGGCAGGTTAGTGTGGAACAGTTAGGTTCACCTGTCATATTCATAGGCTGTTCTTGTTCCCCTTCTCCCTGCTGCTTGGCCAGTGAGACCCCTGTTCCTCCTCCTAGTTCAGGGCCGTCCTGAGGGCTCCAGGGACTATTAGGTTCCAGTGTATGAGTCCTCCCACCATCAGGGTCGGCTCATGCGGACAGGAGACAGGGTAAGTGCTAGGGACGCAATAGGAGGTGACCTGCTCCCTAATGCTGTTGCCCTGGCCGAGTAGCGACCGGACATTTCTGAGCATCGCACGGCTGAGGGTTTTCCCCATCCTCAGCCGTGACAGCAGGCTGCCTCTTTCCCCCTTTGACCATCTTAGGGATTCTAGGGAATCTTCAGCCTAGGCACGAGGACACGTTTATTCCCACCTTCAGGGTCTGAACGTGGGCATAGAAGTCTAGGGAGAGCTGGTAGGGATTTGTCAGGAGGTGACCTTAATCCCCAGCTTCTTGCCTAGACACTTGTTTGTTGATTTTCTGTGTATCTTGTATCCTGTCTGCCGTGACAGTGAGCCATCTTGCTGAAGCGGTCCACTACCACCAAAATAACAGTTTTCCCAGAGGAACTCGGCAAATCAGAAATGAAGTCCATGGACAAATGCGTCCAAGGACGAGGCGGGATGGACAAAGGAAGAAGAGATCCTGATGGCTGAGTGTGCGCCACCTTCAGGCGTGCACTGGTCTCACAAGCTGCTACATAACTCTTAACACTTTTACGCAGGGCCCTGCTCGCAAGAGCTTACAATCTATGAGGAATTGGGGGTGACACATAAGGTAGTTGATTATGATAAGTAGGATTTGAGCCATTATTGAACTGACAGGAGTGGTGCTGGCCGATCTGCTTAGGGACTTGTGGAAAGTTGTAGCCAGTGAGGAATCATGCCTTCCTGGCCAGATAAGCACTATAGCTATGGCTGAGACTCTCATCTAATTTTTCTGAGCACTCAGGATATGAGGGGAAATTGAGGAAAATTTGGATGAAAAATTCCTTCCAAATTGAAAGACAGGCCATCTATTCTTTCGCGTGGATCTGCTGGATTTAGGGAGAAGAACTTCTTGAGCTTTGTATTGGAGGCTGTTCCCATTGCATCTAAATGGGGGTGCCCCATCTGCACACAATCTGTTAAAAATACAGTCGCTGAGCCTTTTCCTGTGACCAACTTAACAGATCCGCCTGAACATTCAGATTACCTTGAATTTGGATAGCTGTCTTCGGTTTGACATTCCACTGCCCAAGTCATAATTTTACTATATTGACTGTTCTGTGAATCAGAGCGAGTCCTGTGCCAATTATTGATATAGAGATATTACCTGTTTGCTCCACCACTGACTGATTCTTGAGTCTGCCCTAAATGAAGAGCTAGATATATTGCTCCCAGGTCTCTGATATTGGATCACAGATACATCTCTTGAAGAGAAAATCTCCCCTGAACTCAAAGAATGTGGAAGTGTACTTCCTGACCAGAATTACTGGAATGGCCAGAAAAATCTACCTTGTTCAGTATTTCTCAGACAAAGCCATGAAGACAGGTCTTCCAGAGTTTCTGGTTTGATCACCACAAGAAGAACCAGACTTGATAAACATTGGTTTCTTCCTGAAACAATGCTGGTTTGCAATGTACACTAATTCCATGTTACTGTTTCTATGGAAGAGGCCAGGAAAGTATATATTTATAGACAGAGCAGCTGACTGGCCTGATATGATAGCAATCTTGACTAGCAACAGGAGCAGCGGTTACACGGGAGGGGGAGGGCTTCCACAGAAGTTGTTGGGGGAGCCCTGTTCAAATATTTGCTGTGGGGCTCAGTTATTTCAATTTACTCCATTGGGTTCTGACTGGCACTTGGTGATGGGACCTTAGATCTCACATCCACCTTGATTTCTGGATTCACTCCTGTGAGCTTAAGCAACCAGTTTCTGGAGTTTAACTGGAAGCTAAGGTTCTGAGTTAGTGCCACAACTAACTTATAAACATTTACAAGAATAGGTGCACTACTGTGGTTGATGCAATCAACAAAATTTGACTAAACTCTCACACTGGTGTTAAAATGAGACTTTAGCCAATATATCCTTGTATTAAGGACATAACTGAGCGGGTACGGGGCGCTTAGTCAGATTTTGTTGATTGCATCCACCACAGTAGTGCACCTATTCTTGTAAATGTTTATTCCATATTGTCAATTATATCCACACATTTTGCTATCTGGTGTAGGATGCCTTTGTGACACTTGTGGTCCGCTGCGGGCATCCTCCATTGCATGTATTTTTTGCTGGGGATCGCCATTAGCAATGGACCACTTGTGCAGGATTTGCTCCCCCGGGTATAGATGCACAACTGCATATGGGGTTGAGCATTTCCTGCGTCTTAAGACCACGTTATTTTGTCATATATTCCACAACTAACTTAGTAAAAACACCAGGCGATGATGATAAACCAAAGGCCAGAGAATTGAAGATGAGAAACCCTGGTGAGTGATGGTAATAAAATCGTCCTGCTGGTGAATGTTGATAACCGAACAGAAATTCACATCATGAATTTCCAAGAAGGTATTTGTTTAGACATGTCAGATCTAGCCTTCATCTTACCTGTGGATTTGGCACTGCATACACTCTTGATAAGACCCCAGAAATTTCCTGGGAAAGAGGTCAAGATTTGTCCTGAAACAACCACCATATGAGCCTTTGTAAGGCCTCATGCACACGACGCGGTCCGCAAAAATGGGTTCCGTAGTTCCGTGATCCGTGTTCGTTTTTTCTTCCGTGGGTCTTCCCTTGTTTTTTGGAGGATCCACGGAAATGAAGGAAAGTAAAAAAAAAAGTCATTTTGGTGTCCGCCTGGCCGTGCGGAGCCAAACGGATCCGTCCTGACTTACAATGCAAGTCAATGGGGACGGATCCGTTTGACGTTGACACAATATGGTGCAATTGCAAACGGATCCGTCCTCATTGACTTTCAATGTGAAGTCAGGAGTCCCTATTAATATACCATCGGATCGGAGTTTTCTCCAATCCGATGGTATATTTTAACTTGAAGCGTCCCCATCACCATGGGAATGCCTCTATGTTAGAATATACCATCGGATTTGAGTTAGATCGTGAAACTCAGATCCGACAGTATATTCTAACACAGAGGCGTTCCCATAGTGATGGGGACGCTTCAAGTTAGAATATACTAAGAACTGTGGACATAACTGCCCCCTGCTGCCTGGCAGCACCCGATCTCTAACAGGGGGCTGTGATCCGCACAATTAACCCCTCAGGTGCCGCACCTGAGGGGTTAATTGTGCGGATCATAGCCCTCTGTAAGAGATCAGGTGCTGCCAGGCAGCAGGGGCCAGACCCCCTCCCTCCCCAGTTTTAAATTCATTGGTGGCCAGTGCGGCCCACCTCCCTCCCCCCCCCAGTATTATATTCATTGGTGGCCAGTGCGGCCCCTGAGGGGTTAATTGTGCGGATCACAGCCCCCTGTAAGAGATCCCCCTCCCTCCCCAGTATTATATTCATTGGTGGCCAGTGCGGCTCACCTCCCTCCCTCCCCCCCAGTATTATATATTTATTGGTGGCCAGTGCGGCCCCTGAGGGGTTAATTGTGCAGATCACAGCCCCCTGTAAGAGATCAGGTGCTGCCAGGCAGCAGGGGGCAGTTATGTCCACAGTTCTTAGTATATTCTAACTTGAAGCGTCCCCATCACTATGGAAACGCCTCTGTGTTAGAATATACTGTCGGATCTGAGTTTTCACGATGTGAAAACTCAGATCTGAAAAAGCTTTTATGCAGACGGATCTGCGGATCTGTCTGTGCAAAAGTAGCCTACGGACACGGATCACGGACGACAATCTTGTGTGCCTCTGTGTTTTTTCACAGACCCATTGACTTGAATGGGTCCGCGAACCGTTGTCCGTCAAAAAAATAGGACAGGTCCTATTTTTTTGACGGACAGCAAACACGGATCACGGACGCGGATGATAAATGGTGCATTTTCCGAGTTTTCAACGGACCCATTGAAAGTCAATGGGTCCGCAAAAAATCACTGAAAACGGAACAACGGACACGGATGCACACAACGGTCGTGTGCATGAGGCCTAAAGGGTTGACTTATTTGCCTTGGGGGGCAATTTCTTTAACCTGAGGAAGTAACCTGGGTACAAGATTCTATCCAGGTGTCTGACGTAATATTTGCACAATTTGAGAAAAGGTTTTGTAATCTTGCTCCCACTGGAAGCCTGGTGTCCTAAATTTGTGGTTTTCCTGTTCCAAATTTCTACTTTCTAAAGCTTGGAGAGTCTGAACACTTAGAACTTACTCTTCTCTATCTGTCCCTTCTGAGCCCCTCTTAGGTGATCTTTGCAATGAAAATGTCAAGAATCTAGACCTAAAGGTATATTGTGGAAAGGAGACCCCTCTTTAACAACGATTGATTCTAAATAGAATTAATTTGGTAAAGAACAAAATGGCGCTAACAGAAAGTCTCTTTCCACAGAGTGTCTATGGGAATCCCAAACTCAGAGGCACATTCGGGCCAATTCACACAAAAGTATTTTTTGTTTCCGACACGTCCCACAATTTGCAGATCTCATGTGGACCCATTATTACAATGGGACTGTGAGACACGGACAGAACACAGTGTGCCGTCCGCATCCGCACATCCATTCCGCGGCCTCGAAAGAGATAGAAAATGTCCCGCCCTTTTCCGTATTGTGGACAAGAATGGGCATTACCATCATAGGGCAGGATGTTCTGAACTGCAAATGCAGAATGCACACGGCAGTATCCATGTCCTGTGGATCTGCAACTTGTGGTCCGCAAAATCGAATATGGGTTTGTGAATGGATCCCCAATCTTAGTGACTAAGCGAGACTTCTATGTTACTAGGAAACTGAAGCCAAAGACGCTTTGCACACTGCCATAGACAAGGAATTTTTCACCCCAAAAGTGGGGGAAAATGTCCCTGAGTATTATGGGGCGAATACTAATGAGCGCTTCTATTATGAAAGCGCTCATTAGTACTGGAGGACCAGGAAGCGGTGAAAGCTCTGTACTCTCCGCTTCCTGGTCCACAGCTGTCGGCTGTGCAGTGGCTGCGCACAGCGTGAGGGCGCTTTGTGACCTCACGCTGTGCGCGCCAGTTTACAGCACAGCCGACAGCAGGAGGAAGAAGATCGCGGGCGGTGAGGAGCGGAAGCGTCCATGAACAGGAGAGCTAAGTGTTTTTTTATTTTGTAAAACATGAGGCTGCTTGGGGCTGATCTGATATAGGGGGGCTGCAATGGGGGTGATAAGAGGCATAAGGCTGATAATGGGGGCTGATAAGAGGCATAAGGACTGATATGGGGGCTAATGAGAGGCCTAAGGGATGATAATGGGGACTGGTAAGAGTCATAAGGACTGATATGGGGTCTAATGAGAAGCACAGGGGCTGATGAGAGGCATGGAGGCTGATGAAAGGCATGGGGTGCTTATCTGATTGGGGGTCATTTACATTGGGGTCTAAGCTGACGTCTGATTGGGGGTCTGATCTGAGGTCTTATTGGGGTCTTATTAACATTGGGGGTCTGATTGGGGCTGAGGTCTGATTAACATTGGGGCAGTGGCGTACTAAGGTGGGGACGTGGGGGGCGGTCCGCCCCAGGTGCCGGCTCTCAGGAGGGTGCCAGAAGCAATGAGCGCTTCCATGTATACAGATGGAAGCGCTCATTGCTGGGAGCTGGGTCCTGTCACTCACCGCTCAGCTCCCAGCGCTCCTCCCCTCCTTCATGCCGGCGGCACACAGAATTCTGAAGCAGGAAGACTTCTCCCTGCTCCACCATTCAGCCTGCAGACACAGATCGCGCTGCCGGCATGTGTAAGCGGAGTCAGCAGCCCAGAAATCTGCATAAGCTCCGCCCAAACAGTGCTGCAGAGCGATCTATGCTTGCAGGGAAGAGAGGACACGGTGAGTAGTTACTGTGTTTTTTTTGTTTTTTTTGAAGGGGGCACGGTGGGAATTATTACTATGAAGGGGACACAATGGGGATTATTACTATGAAGGGGACACAATGGGGATTATTACTATGAAGGGCACACAATGGGGATTATTACTGTGAAGGGGGCACAAAGAGGGCATTACAACAGTGAAAGGTGCACAGAGGGCATAACTACTGTGAGGGGGCACACATCTGTACAAAACTACTGTGAAGGTTGTACAATGAGGGCAATACTGCTGTGAGGGGGTACAATTTTTGTTTTAAGTATTGATGGGGGGTGCCAAAGAAAGCACCCGCCCCAGGTGCCAAACACCCTAGGCACACCACTGCATTGGGGGTCTGACAGGAAACAATCTTTCTGACTAGAAGTTCCCTGACAGGGAATAACCGATGCCAGAAAAAAAAAATCTTTCTGGTTGGACTGGCCCCTGGGATGTTACCTTAGGGGGGGGGGGGGGGGGGTATCCCCACTGACTGAGACTGCAGGATCTGTAACACACTGCTATAATCTAGCTCTCACATGCATTCCAGTGAGATATAAAGATATGCGGTCAACTTTCAGCAAAGCTGAGATTGTGATTTGGCAGCGTCATTGTGCTTTCTTTGCTGCTGTTTTACATGGAACTGCAGATACACTTACAAGTAAACCACATTATTTAAAGTTATACACAATGTCAATGCAGCCCTCAATGTGTTCAATGGCAAATTCAACCCTGCTACATCTGTAACTGCACAAGCTTTCCCTGTATACATCTGTTGCACTTACCTGAGGTTTATAGTGACAGGTGCTAAAGAACGATCCAGCCAGATATGAATTATCTTTGAAATGTACAGGGATGATTACAGTCGGTCGAGCTTTTCTTATGGACATTGACGATACAGCCGCTACACATCATAAACCTGACAATGAGAAATTGTAATTAGTATTTATAATACTGCATTATCCAGCAGTGAGCCATGTATATCCACCCTGATTCCTGCAGAGCTGCATGCACTCACACAAGAGATGCTTGCACACCGTGATCTCACTGTCATTGTCACAGCATATGAGCTCCACACAGAGAGAAAGCTGCCTCCTACAGGACGTCAGGGAAAGGCCCAATCAGATCCTATAACCGCATGTTCCCAGCTCTTATTAAACACACCCAGCTAAAGAATAGTCAAAGTGCAAACACCTACTGTATCTGTTTCTTCATATGGTGATGATTCACAGAAGTGACAGGTAGGGCAGATATTTTGCCTGATGTATGCAGTACTATCACAGGCACTTATAGATGTATGCAGTACTATCACAGGGACTTATAGATGTATGCAGTACTATCACAGGGACATACAGATGTATGCAGTACTATCACAGACACTTCTAGATGTATGCAGTACTATCACAGGCACTTATAGATGTATGCAGTACTATCACAGGCACTTATAGATGTATGCAGTACTATCACAGGCACTTATAGATGTATGCAGTACCATCACAGGCACTTATAGATGTATGCAGTACTATCACAGGCACTTATAGATGTATGCAGTACTATCACAGGCACTTATAGATGTATGCAGTACTATCACAGACACTTATAGATGTATGCAGTACTATCACAGACACTTATAGATGTATGCAGTACTATCACAGACACTTATAGATGTATGCAGTACCTTCACAGACACTTATAGATGTATGCAGTACTATCACAGGCACTTATAGATGTATGCAGTACTATCACAGACACTTATAGATGTATGCAGTACCATCACAGGCACTTATAGATGTATGCAGTACCATCACAGGCACTTATAGATGTATGCAGTACTATCACAGGCACTTATAGATGTATGCAGTACTATCACAGGGACATACAGATGTATGCAGTACTATCACAGACACTTATAGATGTATGCAGTACCATCACAGGCACTTATAGATGTATGCAGTACCATCACAGGCACTTATAGATGTATGCAGTACTATCACAGGCACTTATAGATGTATGCAGTACTATCACAGGCACTTATAGATGTATGCAGTACTATCACAGGCACTTATAGATGTATGCAGTACTATCACAGACACTTATAGATGTATGCAGTACTATCACAGGCACTTATAGATGTATGCAGTACTATCACAGGGACATACAGATGTATGCAGTACTATCACAGGTACTTATAGATGTATGCAGTACTATCACAGGCACTTATAGATGTATGCAGTACCATCACAGGCACTTATAGATGTATGCAGTACTATCACAGGCACTTATAGATGTATGCAGTACTATCACAGGGACATACAGATGTATGCAGTACTATCACAGGTACTTATAGATGTATGCAGTACTATCACAGGCACTTATAGATGTATGCAGTACTATCACAGGCACTTATAGATGTATGCAGTACTATCACAGGCACTTATAGATGTATGCAGTACTATCACAGGCACTTATAGATGTATGCAGTACCATCACAGGCACTTATAGATGTATGCAGTACTATCACAGGCACTTATAGATGTATGCAGTACTATCACAGACACTTATAGATGTATGCAGAACTATCACAGGCACTTATAGATGTATGCAGTACTATCACAGGCACTTATAGATGTATGCAGTACTATCACAGGGACATATAGATGTATGCAGTACTATCACAGACACTTATAGATGTATGCAGTACTATCACAGGCACTTATAGATGTATGCAGTACCATCACAGGCACTTATAGATGTATGCAGTACTATCACAGGCACTTATAGATGTATGCAGTACTATCACAGGCACTTATAGATGTATGCAGTACTATCACAGGCACTTATAGATGTATGCAGTACTATCACAGACACTTATAGATGTATGCAGTACTATCACAGGCACTTATAGATGTATGCAGTACCATCACAGGCACTTATAGATGTATGCAGTACTATCACAGGCACTTATAGATGTATGCAGTACTATCACAGGGACATACAGATGTATGCAGTACTATCACAGGTACTTATAGATGTATGCAGTACTATCACAGGCACTTATAGATGTATGCAGTACCATCACAGACACTTCTAGATGTATGCAGTACTATCACAGGCACTTATAGATGTATGCAGTACCATCACAGGCACTTATAGATGTATGCAGTACTATCACAGGCACTTATAGATGTATGCAGTACTATCACAGGGACATACAGATGTATGCAGTACTATCACAGGCACTTTTAGATGTATGCAGAACTATCATAGGCACTTATAGATGTATGCAGAACTATCATAGGCACTTATAGATGTATGCAGTACTATCACAGGCACTTTTAGATGTATGCAGTACCATCACAGACACTTATAGATGTATGCAGTACTATCACAGGGACTTATAGATGTATGCAGTACTATCACAGGCACTTATAGATGTATGCAGTACAATCACAGGCACTTATAGATGTATGCAGTACTATCACAGGCACTTATAGATGTATGCAGTACTATCACAGGGACATATAGATGTATGCAGTACCTTCACAGACACTTATAGATGTATGCAGTACCATCACAGGCACGTATAGATGTATGCAGTACTATCACAGGCACTTATAGATATATGCAGTACTATCACAGGCACTTATAGATGTATGCAGTACTATCACAGACACTTATAGATGTATGCAGTACTATCACAGGCACTTATAGATGTATGCAGTACTATCACAGACACTTATAGATGTATGCAGTACTATCACAGGCACTTTTAGATGTATGCAGTACGATCATAGGCACTTATAGATGTATGCAGTACTATCACAGGCACTTATAGATGTATGCAGTACTATCACAGGCACTTATAGATGTGCAGCGTACTCAAGTTGTGTGTAATAGGTGTTTCTGGGTGATGTAGTGCAATATACACTAACCTGGTACGGCTGACTCTCTGCAAGGGCAGGTGATGGTATATAACTGTTCGTGACGCCAGTGCCAATTAGACGGTGGCACGCCGTTTGCGGATAGCAGGAATAAATTGAGGAACACGTGGTATTAAAACCAAACTCTAACTTTAGTAGTCATCATCAATACAGGGACATTAGTGGAATCACAGTTCCTTTGCATACAGTCGATCTTGCAATACGGTTGATGCAGGCAATTACAGCTTTAGCAAGGTGATTACAGAGTGTTAGACACAGGACTTGCAGTACAGGAGCTTGCACTCTATTTCTGTCTGATCCTGGAATATAGCATATCTTCACCAAGGCCCAATAACCTAGTTCCGGCTTTATATCCTTGGTTGTAGCTTTATAAAAGTACCTCCTCTGTTATTCTTAGTACCTCTTGCTTTCCTGATCTTTGCCTCGGTCCCTCTCAGCTTTCTCAGACTCTTTAGCTAAGATATTCCTGTTTCTGCATAGGGGAATTCAGGAGGGAATCTTCTCCTGGACAGCAGGCTTCAGGCCTGGACTGGTTTCCGACATTGTCTAATCTCCAACTGTATACTACAGACACTAGACTCCGTCTCCCCTTCACTTCCCTGACTGGGCCTTATATAAACTAGGGCTCTCTAACTCCCTCTAGCGACTAGAAGCTGGAATGACACCCCTGCAGGCCTGTACATGCAAGTTTCACAGCAACAGGGAAACACATAGCATTGCATTACATGACATTTTATAAAACGGACATATACCAACTTCTCCATAACTAAGGAGGGACGACAGCACACCAAGTGACACTTTGGTAGTGACGGGTATTACAGTTCCCGTACACTACATACCCCACTGCTTTAAGCTGAGTACGACCTCGTACTCCATCATAGGTCGCCCAACTGGAATCTCTACCTGAAATAGAAAATAGAGACATGCAGGCATACATACATGTAATTCATCTGCATTTACATTTACATCAGGTCCAATTGGCAAAGGTGAAGGGTAGTGACAAGGGGCGTCGTTCTCTTCTCTCAGGATAATGAATGGAACGGGGGCGCTGACCTGGCACAGCGTAACATTATAACCAGGATAGTCCATGACAATGAATAAGTCCATGATAGAACAGCAAAATGGATAAAACAGTACAAAAGTTCTTGGAGGCTCAAAGAACAAACATGAGTCCGTACCCAGGCCATTTCTTATTAAATCACAGAGGCTCTCATACCGTGGAGTCCATCCCTGGGCACAATACTTCTAAAAGAGTAAGAATCTCAGAGGCTCAGGTCCTTTTGAGTCTGTCTCCGGGCACGGTTCCTTAGTATGAAGTTGCACAATAAAAGGACAGCAAAGACAAGTGCTGTAATACCCCTGATCAACCTGAAAAGGGGGTGAAGGGTAAAAGGTGCAACTAAAGGAACAGGCACAACTTGGTGTGGGGTATAAAAGCAGGCAGGAGATCCTGGAAACAAACGTGGCCTTGCTGACTTTGTGATTTCAGTGGTCAACACCTACCACTGAGCCGTGGACAAACTGGCAGCCGCAACAAAGGACCAGAAACGTAGGACTCCTGTCCTGGAAGGATAAACACCAGATTTCTTTGGTGCAATAAATCAAAGGCCTAGCAGGCTTATTT
The DNA here is from genome assembly GCF_905171765.1 of Bufo bufo. Lineage (NCBI taxonomy): Eukaryota > Metazoa > Chordata > Amphibia > Anura > Bufonidae > Bufo > Bufo bufo. Next base: position 579,702,776 of record NC_053391.1, read on the forward strand.
ACAGTGGCATATCATAACCACTCGGCTCCGCTGGCAAGTATCGTCTGTAGTATTCTTCTACAGGCGGGTGTGCCCACATAACAGTGTCAGGGGGCAGCTGTAGGGTAAAGGGGCCCCTAATAGGTATTGGCCCCATAGGCCTAGGGGTGAACCCTCTGGTGGACCTTGCCGGTCCTGACATGATCACTGCAGGGTGTAACGTGCTTGGCACCGCCGCAGCAAGCGGTCCGGTGCTCCGGGTGCAGCAGTTTACGGCAATCGCGGGTCCGGTCTGGGGCACTGACGGAGCGGTGGCAACAGAAGGTGGTCTACGGGTGGTGACAGGCACCCTTACCTCATCCTTCCTTGGCGGTGTCCGGATCCTGGCGGTGTGTATCTTGCGTAACTCCCGCAACTTCTCCTCCAGCCGGACGATCTGCTCACCGATGCTCTCTGTGTCGGAGTCGCTGTCCTCTGCTGGCGCCGCCGGCGCAGGTACAGTCACCGATGGCGCGGACTCGGCCTCTGCAGGTTCAGGCGATGCGTCTGGTCTCCGACCCATCCGGATGTTCTCAAAGGTAGCACTAAGTCCTTTTAACTGTTCCAGCTCTGATATGGTCCTCTCCCGACGAGGCAGCTCGGGGGAAGGATAGGGGCTCACCCATTTCTCCAACACGGTTGGCTGCCAGAAGACATTAGGCCCAATGAAGGAGCTCCGCTCCTGGAAGGCGTGATGGGCCGGCTCTGGAGAGCGTTCAGGTTCCCGCTCGCAGCCAGAGTAGTCTTCTCCTTCTTCTGCCTCCCAGTCCTCAGGTGCTCGCTTGGGACGGGTCACAGCAGTCGCATAAGGGCCTCGCAGGCTCTCGGCAGGGGTGTACTCCACTTCCTCTCCCTCGCGGAGGCTGTGCTGGTACGAAGGGAGGTAGTCTCTTTTGACAGACCTTCGATTCACATAGAGGTCTCTGCCAGTTAGATAGTCCTGGATAAACCCGTAGCCACGGGATTTGTCAAATGACAGCACCACTCCCTTTCTCCTTTCCAGGCGGGGTTGGGTGTGCGTATGCTTCTCATGTATTGTCTTAGTTAGTTCCTCATAGATGATTTTGGTCTTTGTATTCCGCTTTATAGCGGCCTCTCGGATCTCCGCCATCAGGGAGGACCATTTGAAAGATGGTTGGAAAAAGTCCCTCCACGAGCCATAGCAGGGCTCGGGTTCTTTTTCCCCTGGGCGGCAGGCGGGTTGCTCCGGTCCCGGAGAGTAGGCCGGTGGAGCCTCTTCTGGCTCTACACCGATATCAGTCATCTTTGCAATTTCAGGTGCGGACGCTGCAGTAACACTCTGCTCACTATCCAACATGCTCGATCCTTCTGAGGAGAGCGATAGGGTCGCGTCAATTAGAGTAGCCAGCTCCTCCCACTGCACTGGGAGGCCGCCCCCCAGGTATTCCAGTATATGGAAGGCGGTGTCCATGCTGGCAGACATGCAAATATCCAGATAAGCCGTGGCGCCTGACCTTGACCTTCTTCCCGCTTTTTCCTCAGAAAGGCGCCAATTTTTCCCGCCTTTTCGGGATGAAGGTGACGCAGCAGTAAATTCAGCAAGCCCAGCAGCCATCTTTGGGTATAAACGCTGTCTATTCACTGACAGCAAGCAGGATTGTTAAAAGTCCACAAAACCACACCCAATGCGGCGATTTTCTTCCTCTGGATAGCGCAATACTGCACAGCGCTTTTTAGAGGTTTTGAGTACACTTTGGGTAGGATTTTCAGTCCACAAAGTCCACTTGCAATAAACAGGCAAATTGTCACTTTGGTCACAGGGCAACGGTATAAGGCACAAAGTTCACGCTTCTTGCACTGGAAAGCGTGCGTATCCTGTTCGTGACGCCAAAAGAGAGGTGCAGCGTACTCAAGTTGTGTGTAATAGGTGTTTCTGGGTGATGTAGTGCAATATACACTAACCTGGTACGGCTGACTCTCTGCAAGGGCAGGTGATGGTATATAACTGTTCGTGACGCCAGTGCCAATTAGACGGTGGCACGCCGTTTGCGGATAGCAGGAATAAATTGAGGAACACGTGGTAATAAAACCAAACTCCAACTTTAGTAGTCATCATCAATACAGGGACATTAGTGGAATCACAGTTCCTTTGCATACAGTCGATCTTGCAATACGGTTGATGCAGGCAATTACAGCTTTAGCAAGGTGATTACAGAGTGTTAGACACAGGACTTGCAGTACAGGAGCTTGCACTCTATTTCTGTCTGATCCTGGAATATAGCGTATCTTCACCAAGGCCCAATAACCTAGTTCTGGCTTTATATCCTTGGTTGTAGCTTTATAAAAGTACCTCCTCTGTTATTCTTAGTACCTCTTGCTTTCCTGATCTTTGCCTCGGTCCCTCTCAGCTTTCTCAGACTCTTTAGCTAAGATATTCCTGTTTCTGCATAGGGGAATTCAGGAGGGAATCTTCTCCTGGACAGCAGGCTTCAGGCCTGGACTGGTTTCCGACATTGTCTAATCTCCAACTGTATACTACAGACACTAGACTCCGTCTCCCCTTCACTTCCCTGACTGGGCCTTATATAAACTAGGGCTCTCTAGCTCCCTCTAGCGACTAGAGGCTGGAATGACACCCTTGCAGGCCTGTACATGCAAGTTTCACAGCAACAGGGAAACACATAGCATTGCATTACATGACATTTTATAAAACTGACATATACCAACTTCTCCATAACTAAGGAGGGACGACAGCACACCAAGTGACACTTTGGTAGTGACGGGTATTACAGTTCCCGTACACTACAGATGTATGCAGTACTATCACAGGGACATATAGATGTATGCAGTACCATCACAGGCACTTGTAGATGTATGCAGAACTATCATAGGCACTTATAGATGTATGCAGTACCATCACAGACACTTATAGATGTATGCAGTACCATCACAGACACTTATAGATGTATGCAGTACTATCACAGGGACATACAGATGTATGCAGTACTATCACAGACACTTATAGATGTATGCAGTACTATCACAGGCACTTATAGATGTATGCAGTACCATCACAGGCACTTATAGATGTATGCAGTACTATCACAGGCACTTATAGATGTATGCAGTACTATCACAGGCACGTATAGATGTATGCAGTACTATCACAGGCACTTATAGATATATGCAGTACTATCACAGGCACTTATAGATGTATGCAGTACTATCACAGGGACTTATAGATGTATGCAGTACTATCACAGGCACTTATAGATGTATGCATTACTATCACAGGGACATACAGATGTATCCAGTACTATCACAGGGACTTATAGATGTATGCAGTACTATCATAGGCACTTATAGATGTATGCAGTACCAACACAGGCACTTATAGATGTAAGTCAGGCCGGACTGGAGCGGAGCGGTGGGGGAGGACGCGCATGAAGAGGCCGGGCGGTGAAGGACTGGTGAGGAAAGGGTTAGTTGTTTGTGGGGGCGGGGTAGGAGGAAAGGCGGCAGTTGCTAGGCCGGCGGGGGGCGTGGCCGGAGCAGAGAAGGAGGAAGGAGGCGGAAGTGAGGTCAGTGCGGCCAGGGGATCCAAACGAGCAGGACGGACCTCAAGATGTCGGCGCCAGGGATGTCGGTGGAGGAGATGCTGGAGAGGTTGCGGCGAGAGGCGGAGGTGAGGGGGCCTGGCTGGCTGCAGGAACAGGTGGGCGCTTGCATTGTATCGCCTGCTCCGGTGGCTACCCCCATTGCTAGGGCTGCCCGGCTGCGGCGGAGTATCCCGCCGGCACGCCTAAGCCCTGAAATCACCCCCCGGGCCCGGCGCCGAATAGGGAGCCCCCCTGTGGACCCTCGGCGGCGGAGAGCGGCCGCTCAGCCTCCTGCGAGCCGCTCTCGCCGTGGGAGGAATCCCGGTTCTCGGCGGGGCCCTGTTAGGAGCGGGACGTCCCTTCCCCCGTTCCCTGCAGCAGTGGACACGGATGCGGGACCAGGAACGGTGGACCGGCCCAGTCCTTCCTTAAGCGGGCGGTCCACTCGGCAGTCAGAAAGCATCAGGGTTCCTCGGGCTGCTCTGAGGGGAGAGGAATACCAGGGCAGGCCCAGAGAAGATTCCAGCAGTGTGGAGGAAGATCCCCTTGCGGCGGTGGGTGCTGCAGTCTCGTCCAGGCGTCCAGCAAGCGTGGTGCAGAGGGTCGTGCAGATGGTCCAGGAAGAGCAGCCGTCGACATCCAGGAGCTTTGATGGTGAAGTGGCGTTACGGCGGGAGTCAGGATCTACGGCAGCGGGAGTCACAGCGCCCGTGGTGCCTGGTGAGATTGGTTGGGGATCTGTTTTAGCTCAGGGTTTCCCGGGTGGGGGGGGGGGGGGGAACATGGGTGAATTTAGTAAAGGGTTGGGGCAGTTTTTGGGGGGATTGGTGGGTTGGTTGTCAGGTATGGGTGCTGGTGCTGGGTCTCCATTGCCGGGGTCTCCATTGCCGGGGTGGGGAGTGGTGCCGGGGCTAGGGTCAGGGACGCAGGTTGTTACGGCAGGGGCAGGGTCGGTGTCGGTGGAGACGCAAGCGGGGGGGGAGGAGGAGGTGCACAGGTTGGATGATAGGGCTCGGGGTGAGGTGTACGTGTGCTTTGAGGGGCCGCTGGGGGCTCATTTAAAGCAGGAAGTGAGAGAAAAGATCTGGAAGGGGGAGTATGTGGAGATATTCTCGCTGCTCCCGTTGGAAAGGTTTAACCTGGATAGGGGTAAGAAGGATGAAGGGAAAAAGGAGGATGAGGATAAGCGTAGGCATCGATTGATCCCACGTACCTTTGCTAATTGGCTACAGGCGTTTGCCATATTAGCAAGTGTTATTGGGGAACGGGCGCCGGAATGCTGTTCGGCGCTGTTTTGCTACCAGGACGCTATTGGGGAGGCTTATAGGGTGTATGGTGGGGTGGGCTGGCTCCGTTATGACGAGCAGTTCCGGCAGCGTAAGGCGGTGAGGCCTGATATCCGGTGGGATCATAAGGATATTGGGTTGTGGTTGAGGGTGACGGCGCCTCCTAGGGCTGGGCAGTCCTTTCGTGGGGAGTCCGGGGGGTCATCCCCTGGGGCGTTGGCAGCGGCATCGGCGAAAGGGTTGTGCTTCCTTTTTAATGAAGGGAATTGCAGATTTGGTGCCAAGTGCAAATTTAAGCACGAGTGCACGGGGTGTGGGGGAGCCCATGGAGCTAACCGTTGCTTCAAAGGGGGTAAGAATAGGGGGGGTGATGGTGCTGGAAAAGGGACGGACGCCGGTGCGGGTGGAAGAGATGCAGGTGTTCCTAGATAGATATCCGGATCGGGTTGCGGCCGGGTTGTTGGGGGATGGTTTTAGGTTTGGCTTTCGTATTCCATCAGTGGTTACGGCGGGGCCTACGGTTCTTAAGAATCTTAGGTCCGCGCTTGTTCACGCGGGTGTTGTGGCGGAAAAGTTAAAGAAGGAGGTGGAGTTGGGGCGGATGGCGGGTCCATTCAAGGAGCCGCCGATTCTGGGATTGAGGGTGTCCCGTTAGGTGTGGTGCCTAAGAAGGAGCCGAATAAGTTTCGGCTCATTCATCATTTGTCTTATCCAAGAGGTGCGTCGGTCAATGATGGTATAGATCCTGAACTTTGTTCGGTGGGGTATACCTCCTTTGATGCGGCTGTAAGATGGGTGAGGCGGTTGGGGCAGGGGACGTTGATGGCTAAGGTGGATGTGGAGGCGGCCTTTCGATTGCTTCCGGTACATGTGGAGAGCATGGGTTTGTTGGGTTGTTTTTGGGATGGCGAATATTTTGTGGATAGGTGTTTGCCAATGGGGTGCTCTCTGTCATGTGCATATTTTGAGACCTTTAGCTGATTTTTGGAGTGGGTGGTGGTGGAAGTTTCAGGTTGTTCATCCGTTATCCATTATTTAGACGATTTTTTGTGTTTAGGGCCGGCGAATTCGCGGGTGTGTTCGTTGTTGCTGCACACGGTGCAGTCGGTTTTTGCGCGATTTGGGGTACCATTGGCGCAGGAGAAAACGTTGGGGCCGGTGACAGAGTTGTGTTTTTTGGGGATTGTTATAGATACTGAGCGGATGGAGTGCAGGCTTCCGCAGGATAAGCTGGTGGATTTGCGTTTGGAGATTGATAGGGCCTTGGTCAGGGAGAAGATTAGGCTGAGGGATTTGCAGTCATTGTTGGGTAAATTAAATTTTGCTTGTCAAATTATGCCAATGGGTAGAATTTTTTGTAGACGACTGGGTGCTGCTACGGCGGGGGTGGTAGCGCCGTATCATTATATCAGGTTACGCAAGGAGTTAAAAGGGGACTTAAGGGTGTGGGCGGAGTTTTTGGGTCAGTACAATGGCAGGTCTTTAGTGATGGCGGAGTTGTGTGATAGTGTGGAGTTCGAGTTGTACACTGATGCGTCGGGGGGAGTGGGTTTTGGGGCGTATTGCCAAGGACAATGGTGTGCGGGAGTATGGCTGGATTCGTGGGTAAGTCGGGGTTGGGTAAGGAACATGGCGTTGTTGGAACTTTTTCCCATTGTGATGGCGGTAGTATTGTGGGGTGAGAAATTTGAAAACAGGAAGGTGCGTTTTCATTGTGACAATTTGGGGGTGGTTCAGGCTATCAACAGTTTGTCCGCATCTTCCCCGCCGGTGGTTAGGCTGTTACAGTTTCTGGTATTACGATGTTTGTCGATTAACATGTGGTTGGTGGCAGAACAGGTGGCTGGAGTGTCTAATTCAGTGGCGGATTCTCTTTCTCGTTTACAGTGGGAGCGGTTCCGGCTTCTTGCGCCAGAAGCGGAGCTGGAAGGTCTGGAGTGTCCGCCGTGGCTGTGGGGGATCCTGGAGGAGAAGTGATGGGGATGTTGAGGGATTCGTTGAGCCCGGGTACTTGGAGGGAGTATGGTAAGGCGTGGGCGACCTGGGAATCTTGGAACGGATCCTGGGGGGCTGGTGTTGGGGATGGTGATGTGAGGTTGTTGATGTTGTTAGGACAGTTGAAGGGCGAAGGGTGGTCGGTGTCAAAGGTGAACCACTTGATTGCGGGGGTAGCGTTTGGCTTTAAGTTGCGGGGGTTGCCGGATTTGACTAAGGGTTTTTTGGTTAGGCAGGTGCTGAAAGGGTGGCGTAGGGGGGCAGGCAGGGTGCCGGATTATCGGAGGCCGGTGTCCTTCGAGTTGCTTGTGCAAATGGGGGAGAAGTTGAGTGGTGTTTGTAGTTCTGGTTGGGAGTTAGTGCTGTTCAGGGCGGCATTTGCTTTGGCGTTTTTCGGTGCTTTTCGCTTGGGGGAGTTGGTGTGTGACAGTGTGAGTAGAGCGGGGGGACTTAGGAGTGAAGATGTTGAGTTAGCGGGGGATAGGGTGTATGTCCGGATTCGGAGGTCAAAAACTGATCAGGAGGGCAGGGGGCAGCGTTTTACGTTGTTCCCGGTACCAGGTTGTAGTATGTGTCCGGTGCGGTGTGCAGGGTCTTATGGGGCGGGGCTACAGCATAATGAGGTTCCTTTCCTTAGGCATGAGGACGGCTCCTTCTTGTCTAGGTTTCAGTTCCTGGCGATTTTTAAAAAATGTTTGAAGCTTTTGGGTGTGCCGGTTAAGGAGTATTCTGGTCATTCGTTCAGAATTGGTGCGGCAACTGAGGCAGCCAGGTGGGGCGCCAGTGAGGAGGTGATTAGGAGGATTGGGCGTTGGGAGTCGGTGCGTTTCAAATCATATGTGAGGCCTGCTTTATTGTAGTGGTACGGTTGGTGATAGGTGGGTTTTTAATTTGTTCTTTTTTGTGTTCACAGGTCGGACGGTGGCGGCTTTGGTATGGATTCTGGGGCACTCCTATGTGTTCTGGGGTGCGATCAGAGCAGATGTGAGGCCGATTGGGCGACAGTTGGGTTTTAGTCCGGAGTGCGCTACGGTCAGGTGGTTAGGTGTTAGAGGTATGTTGTGGGGTGGAGTTTTGCGGGAGGTGCATCATTTCGTGCGATTGGATCGTCCTCCGGATGTGTTAGTTTTACATGTGGGGGGGAATGATTTGGGTAAGCGTCCTTTTTCGGGAATTGGTCCGTGACGTCAAGTTTGACTTGCTCAGGATTTGGGCGTTGTTTCCAGGGATCATAACAGTTTGGTCAGACATTGTGCCGCGGAAGGCGTGGAGGGGTGCGAGGTCAGTGGAGAGCCTTAATAAGGCTCGGATTAAGGTGAACAGAGCAGTTGGCCGGTTTATGGCGAGGAATGGGGGTGTGGTGGTGCGGCATGAGGTGTTGGAGAAAGGTGAGGGTGCATTTTGGAGAGCAGATGGAGTGCACCTGAATGCGGTGGGTACGGATTTGTGGGCTCTGGGGCTCCAGAGTGGTGTTGAAATTGCTTTGCGTGTGTGGAGGAACGCGCAGGGTTGAGGTGGTCAAGCTGCGCGTTCTTGGAGGCGGGGAGGTCCTTGAAGTGGAGGAATATGGTGGTACCTGAGGATGGGAGGGCCCCGCGGGAGGGGCTGGACTCTCATTGAGGAGCTGGTAGGATCTAATTACGCGTTCCATCAGTTGCTGCCTCCGAGCTGGGTTCAACGGCTGGGGGCAAGATGGAGACGCAGGTGTTCCAGCGTTTATGGAGTTATGGGGGCTTCTAGGACCTCCCTCGTCATGGGTTAACTTATGTTATTTATTTTGTATGTATTCAATAAACGGCTGCTGTGGCCGATTAAATCCAAGCAGTGGTGTGGTGTGTTTATTTCCTGGGTTAGGATGGGGGTTGGGGGTAGGATGATGGTGGAGCTAGTGGGACCGAACAAATAGCCAGTGCCCTCTTCATGCAGTACCATCACAGGCACTTATAGATGTATGCAGTACTATCACAGGCACTTATAGATGTATGCAGTACTATCACAGGGACATACAGATGTATGCAGTACTATCACAGGCACTTATAGATGTATGCAGTACCATCACAGGGACATAAAGATGTATGCAGTACCATCACAGACACTTATAGATGTATGCAGTACTATCACAGGCACTTATAGATGTATGCAGTACTATCACAGGCACTTATAGATGTATGCAGTACTATCACAGGCACTTATAGATGTATGCAGTATCATCACAGGCACTTATAGATGTATGCAGTACTATCACAGGCACTTATAGATATATGCAGTACCATCACAGACACTTATAGATGTATGCAGTACCATCACAGGCACTTATAGATGTATGCAGTACTATCACAGGGACATACAGATGTATGCAGTACTATCACAGGTACTTATAGATGTATGCAGTACTATCACAGGCACTTATAGATGTATGCAGTACTATCACAGGCACTTATAGATGTATGCAGTATCATCACAGGCACTTCTAGATGTATGCAGTACCATCACAGACACTTATAGATATATGCAGTACCATCACAGACACTTATAGATGTATGCAGTACTATCACAGGCACTTATAGATGTATGCAGTACCATCACAGGGACATACAGATGTATCCAGTACTATCACAGGGACTTATAGATGTATGCAGTACTATCACAGGCACTTATAGATGTATGCAGTACTATCACAGGCACTTCTAGATGTATGCAGTACCATCACAGGCACTTCTAGATGTATGCAGTACCCTCACAGGCACTTCTAGATGTATGCAGTACTATCACAGGCACTTATAGATGTATGCAGTACCATCACAGGCACTTCTAGATGTATGCAGTACTATCACAGACACTTATAGATGTATGCAGTACCAGGGCCGCTGATAGAAATCATGGGGCCCCGTACAGCATACATGACGGGGCCCCCTTCAGCTCCACCCCCTGATCCCTCCTTCAGCCACACCCCTGGCCCCGCCCTTGGCCCCTCCCCAGACGCCGCCTTGAAACAACATGCAGATTTGTCTACAAGTGATATTTATGGCGCTGGGGGGTCGTCTGTGAATGGCGCTGTTATGGAGGGGATCTGTGAATGGCACTTTTATGGAGGGGATCTGTGGATGGCACTGTTATGGAGGGGATCTGTGGATGGCACTGTTATGGAGGGGATCTGTGGATGGCACTGTTATGGAGGGGATCTGTGGATGGCACTGTTATGGAGGGGATCTGTGGATGGCACTGTTATGGAGGGGATCTGTGGATGGCACTGTTATGGAGGGGATCTGTGGATGGCACTGTTATGGAGGGGATCTGTGGATGGCACTGTTATGGGGGGATCTGTGGATGGCACTGTTATAGAGGGGGATCTGTGGATGACACATACCGACATTACATTCAGCTCCTGCCTCCTCCCTCCACCCTCCAGTAACAAGTGCGGGCGGCAGCGCTCACTCACTGACGTCACGCGCCTGCGCCGCCTAGTGGGAGGAGAAGCGTGTGACGTCAGTGAGTGAGCGCCGCCCCCACACTGCCTGCTGTTACTGGAGATCGCCACTACGATATCAGCACATCAGCCTGATCCACCCCCTTTGATCTGCCGTTTCCAACTTGCGCTACCCCCGGAGCACCAGCCTGAGCGCTCGTTCGGCACAACAACACTGCAGCAGGAGGATCTCCCCGGCCTCCAGCGCACCAGCCGATTACAGCGCCGCCCAGAGAGGCTTCCCCCGTGACGTCACTGACTCAGTCCCCGCCCCTTTAACCTTTAGAAGCGCGCAGCAAAAAAATTAAAATGGCTCGGGAGTCGGCAGCCCGGGCCCCCCTGCCAGCCGGGCCCGGTACAACTGGGCCAGCTGTACTGGCCTATCAGCGGCCCTGTGCAGTACTATCACAGACACTTATAGATGTATGCAGTACTATCACAGGCACTTATAGATGTATGCAGTACTATCACAGGGACATATAGATGTATGCAGTACTATCACAGACACTTATAGATGTATGCAGTAATATCACAGGCACTTATAGATGTATGCAGTACCATCACAGGCACTTATAGATGTATGCAGTACTATCACAGGCACTTATAGATGTATGCAGTACTATCACAGACACTTATAGATGTATGCAGTACTATCACAGGCACTTATAGATGTATGCAGTACTATCACAGGCACTTATAGATGTATGCAGTACTATCACAGGCACTTATAGATGTATGCAGTAATATCACAGGCACTTATAGATGTATGCAGTACCATCACAGGCACTTCTAGATGTATGCAGTACTATCACAGGCACTTATAGATGTATGCAGTACCATCACAGGCACTTATAGATGTATGCAGTACCATCACAGGCACTTATAGATGTATGCAGTACTATCACAGGCACTTATAGATGTATGCAGAACTATCACAGGGACATAGAGATGTATGCAGTACTATCACAGGCACTTATAGATGTATGCAGTACTATCACAGACACTTATAGATGTATGCAGTACGATCACAGGCACTTATAGATGTATGCAGTACCATCACAGGCACTTATAGATGTATGCAGTACTATCACAGGGACATACAGATGTATGCAGTACTATCACAGGCACTTATAGATGTATGCAGTACTATCACAGACACTTATAGATGTATGCAGTACTATCACAGGCACTTATAGATGTATGCAGTACTATCACAGGCACTTCTAGATGTATGCAGTACTATCACAGGCACTTATAGATGTATGCAGTACCATCACAGGCACTTATAGATGTATGCAGTACCATCACAGGCACTTCTAGATGTATGCAGTACTATCACAGGGACATACAGATGTATGCAGTACTATCACAGGCACTTATAGATATATGCAGTACTATCACAGGCACTTATAGATGTATGCAGTACCATCACAGGCACTTATAGATGTATGCAGTACTATCACAGACACTTATAGATGTATGCAGTACTATCACAGGCACTTCTAGATGTATGCAGTACTATCACAGGCACTTATAGATGTATGCAGTACCATCACAGGCACTTATAGATGTATGCAGTACCATCACAGGCACTTCTAGATGTATGCAGTACTATCACAGGGACATACAGATGTATGCAGTACTATCACAGGCACTTATAGATATATGCAGTACTATCACAGGCACTTATAGATGTATGCAGTACCATCACAGGCACTTATAGATGTATGCAGTACTATCACAGACACTTATAGATGTATGCAGTACTATCACAGGCACTTATAGATGTATGCAGTACTATCACAGACACTTCTAGATGTATGCAGTACTATCACAGGGACATACAGATGTATGCAGTACTATCACAGGGACATACAGATGTATGCAGTACTATCACAGGCACTTATAGATATATGCAGTACTATCACAGGCACTTATAGATGTATGCAGTACTATCACAGGCACTTATAGATGTATGCAGTACTATCACAGACACTTATAGATGTATGCAGTACTATCACAGGCACTTATAGATGTATGCAGTACTATCACAGGGACATACAGATGTATGCAGTACTATCACAGGCACTTATAGATGTATGCAGTACTATCACAGGCACTTATAGATGTATGCAGTACTATCACAGGCACTTATAGATGTATGCAGTACTATCACAGACACTTCTAGATGTATGCAGTACTATCACAGGCACTTATAGATGTATGCAGTACTATCACAGACACTTATAGATGTATGCAGTACTATCACAGACACTTATAGATGTATGCAGTACTATCACAGGCACTTATAGATGTATGCAGTACTATCACAGACACTTATAGATGTATGCAGTACCATCACAGACACTTTTAGATGTATGCAGTACTATCACAGACACTTATAGATGTGTGCAGTACTATCACAGGCACTTATAGATATATGCAGTACTATCACAGACACTTATAGATGTATGCAGTACCATCACAGACACTTTTAGATGTATGCAGTACTATCACAGGCACTTATAGATGTATGCAGTACCATCACAGGGACATACAGATGTATGCAGTACCATCACAGGCACTTATAGATATATGCAGTACTATCACAGGCACTTATAGATGTATGCAGTACTATCACAGGCACTTATAGATGTATGCAGTACTATCACAGGCACTTATAGATGTATGCAGTACGATCACAGGCACTTATAGATGTATGCAGTACTATCACAGACACTTTTAGATGTATGCAGTACGATCACAGGCACTTATAGATGTATGCAGTACTATCACAGGCACTTATAGATGTATGCAGTACCATCACAGACACTTTTAGATGTATGCAGTACTATCACAGGCACTTATAGATGTATGCAGTACCATCACAGGGACATACAGATGTATGCAGTACCATCACAGGCACTTCTAGATGTATGCAGTACGATCACAGGCACTTATAGATGTATGCAGTACTATCACAGACACTTATAGATGTATGCAGTACTATCACAGGCACTTCTAGATGTATGTAGTACCATCACAGACACTTCTAGATGTATGCAGTACTATCACAGGCACTTATAGATGTATGCAGTACGATCACAGGCACTTATAGATGTATGCAGTACCATCACAGACACTTCTAGATGACCTGTGTGCAGTTGGCACCCCATGTTTTTAAATTTCAAAAAGAAATACACCATTCGTTTGTGCTGCGTTTGTGCTGGTTTGTGCCGCAAAAATGAATGTTTGTGCCGGTTCGGTTCCTGAGATATTGCGCGTTAGATTTTTATGTAGCCCCGCCCACTTTCCACCCCATGTTTTTAAATTTCAAAAAGAAATACACCATTCGTTTGTGCTGCGTTTGTGCTGGTTTGTGCCGCAAAAATAAACGTTTGCGCCGCTTTGGTTTCCGAGATATTGCGCGCGTGATTTGCTGAAACCCCGCCCTCTTTCCACCCCATGTTTTTAAATTTCAAAAATGAATACACCATTCGTTTGTGCTGCGTTTGTGCTGGTTTGTGCCGCAAAAATTAACGTTTGCGCCGCTTTGGTTTCCGAGATATTGCGCGTGTGATTTGCTGAAACCCCGCCCACTTTCCACCCCATGTTTTTACATTTCAAAAAGAAATACACCATTCGTTTGTGCTGCGTTTGTGCTGGTTTGTGCCGCAAAAATAAACGTTTGCGCCGCTTTGGTTTCCGAGATATTGCGTGCGTGATTTGCTGAAACCCCGCCCACTTTCCACCCCATGTTTTTAAATTTCAAAAAGAAATACACCATTCGTTTGTGCTGCGTTTGTGCTGGTTTGTGCTGCAAAAATAAACGTTTGCGCCGCTTTGGTTTCCGAGATATTGCGCGCATGATTTGCTGAAACCCCGCCCACTTTCCACCCCATGTTTTTAAATTTCAAAAAGAAATACACCATTCGTTTGTGCTGCGTTTGTGCTGGTTTGTGCCACAAAAATTAACGTTTGCGCCGCTTTGGTTTCCGAGATATTGCGCGCGTGATTTGCTAAAACCCCGCCCTCTTTCCACCCCATGTTTTTAAATTTCAAAAATGAATACACCATTCGTTTGTGCTGCGTTTGTGCTGGTTTGTGCCGCAAAAATTAACGTTTGCGCCGCTTTGGTTTCCGAGATATTGCGCTTATTGGCTGAAACCCCGCCCTCTTTCCACCCCATGTTTTTAAATTTCAAAAAGAAATACACCATTCGTTTGTGCTGCGTTTGTGCCACAAAAATGAACGTTTGCGCCGCTTTGGTTTCCGAGATATTGCTCGCTTGATTTGCTGAAACCCCGCTCACTTTCCACCCCATGTTCTTAAATTTAAAAAATAAATACACCATTTGTTTGTGCTGCGTTTGTGCCGCAAAAATTAACGTTTGTGCCGCTTTGGTTTCCGAGATATTGCATGCTTGATTTGCTGAATTCCCGCCCACTTTCCACCCCATGTTTTTAACCCTGACCCTAGACCCCCCAATGTGCTGCAGCTTGCCCCCCTCCCGCCCCCCCCACAACTTTTTTTGGGGCACAAGCATATTATTTTATTTTTTTCTGCGTACGCTGACTGTGGCCGGGACTCTTAGCGTCCGGCCACTGTTAGCGCATCGCACACCCTACCGCTGATCAACTTCGGACGGTTGATCAGTGAGTTTGAATTTTTTTTTTCACATTTTTTGGCTTTTTTTTTTTTGTCTGTTAGGTTTAGGATAGGTTTGCGACGCCCGTCCCCCCACACACACGCACACCAAATAAAGTTTATCACGCACACACACACTCCCCTATGGCCCGCCGAGTCCGAAAGCCCCAGTGAGGACGAGGATGACCCCACTTTCCTTTTGTCATCCGCGTCCTCCTCATCATCTAACGATGATGATGAGCCCCCAAGGCGGCGGAGACACCGCCAGGCGGAGCAAGGGGACCGCCATGCTAGGGACCCTGTGTTCCACACTAGTACGAGAAGCTCTGGGGCTCGTACTAGTTTTCCGGCCCACCAGTTAAGTCCACCGGAGCCCCTTACCGGTGAACTTGTCTGGTATACCCCAGAGCGTTTTGAGCCCGTGATTCCTGATTTTGTAGGCCAACCAGGAATCCAGATTTCCACAGTGGGCTTCACTGAATACGACTACTTTAGTCTTTTTTTCAGTGACCACTTTGTGAATCTGATGTTGGAGCAGACCAGTGGCGTCTCTAGCTTTCAAATTTTGGGGGGGCACACTGGGGGCCAGGACAAAAGTAGGGGGGGCAGCTATAACAATGATACATTTACACAAGTACGCTTAGAAATGCTGCAATACTTTACCCAATACCTGAAACCGCAACAGGGAAGAAAAGTCCAGCTGTCTGTGGATGACACTTTTATAGAGAGGGGGATCTGTGGATGACACTGCTATGAAGGGGGGGGGGGGGGGATCTGTGGATGCCACATACCGTATATAGTATCTTATGCTATATGTGTCATCCACAGATCCACCCCATGACAGTGTCATCCCCATTTCCCCCTCCATAACAGTGTCATCCACAGATCTCCCTCCCTAGAAGGGCTGTTTCACACGAGCGGATGCCTTGCGTGGCATCCGCTCCGTGAAAGAGTGCCAAGACCCGATGCAGACTGCAGAGGCACGGAGCATTAACATGACTGATAATGCTCCGTGCCTCTCTGTGATCTCTTTACTACGAAATCACAGTAAAGAGGTCACAGAGAGGCACGGAGCATTATCAGTCATGTTAATGCTCCGTGCCTCTGCAGTCTGCATCGGGTCTTGGCACTCTTTCACGGAGCGGATGCCACGCACGGCATCCGCTCGTGTGAAACAGCCCTAACAGTGTCATCCACAGATCTCCCTCCCCGCCTCTCACAGGAGTGTACATATATAAAATAAACATATTTCACATGAACACTTAGTTACTTGGCTTGGCCCTTGGGGATCTCGGACGCCACTTCAACACTTGGCCGGGGGCTCGGCGGAGCTGATGTTGTGTTTTATCCTAACGAGAAAGATTTCATAATAAGGATTTGGAGAAGGAGCAGAGGGATAGCAGAGCAGGGAGAGGCTGGTGCTGCTACTAGGGGGTCATACCATGGGGGAGTAATAAAACCCACCATAATGCCCCCCAGTAGAAATAATTCTCCTTATACACTGCGTGTAGAATTATTAGGCAAATTAGTATTTTGACCACATCATCCTCTTTATGCATGTTGTCTTACTCCAAGCTGTATAGGCTCGAAAGCCTACTACCAATTAAGCATATTAGGTGATGTGCATCTCTGTAATGAGAAGGGGTGTGGTCTAATGACATCAACACCCTATATTAGGTGTGCATAATTATTAGGCAACTTCCTTTCCTTTGGCAAAATGGGTCAAAAGAAGGACTTGACAGGCTCAGAAAAGTCAAAAATAGTGAGATATCTTGCAGAGGGATGCAGCACTCTTAAAATTGCAAAGCTTCTGCAGCGTGATCATCGAACAATCAAGCGTTTCATTCAAAATAGTCAACAGGGTCGCAAGAAGTGTGTGGAAAAACCAAGGCGCAAAATAACTGCCCATGAACTGAGAAAAGTCAAGCGTGCAGCTGCCAAGATGCCACTTGCCACCAGTTTGGCCATATTTCAGAGCTGCAACATCACTGGAGTGCCCAAAAGCACAAGATGTGCAATACTCAGAGATATGGCCAAGGTAAGAAAGGCTGAAAGACGACCACCACTGAACAAGACACACAAGCTGAAACGTCAAGACTGGGCCAAGAAATATCTCAAGATTTTTCTAAGGTTTTATGGACTGATGAAATGAGAGTGAGTCTTGATGGGCCAGATGGATGGGCCCGTGGCTGGATTGGTAAAGGGCAGAGAGCTCCAGTCCGACTCAGACGCCAGCAAGGTGGAGGTGGAGTACTGGTTTGGGCTGGTATCATCAAAGATGAGCTTGTGGGGCCTTTTCGGGTTGAGGATGGAGTCAAGCTCAACTCCCAGTCCTACTGCCAGTTTCTGGAAGACACCTTCTTCAAGCAGTGGTACAGGAAGAAGTCTGCATCCTTCAAAAAAAACATGATTTTCATGCAGGACAATGCTCCATCACACGCGTCCAAGTACTCCACAGCGTGGCTGGCAAGAAAGGGTATAAAAGAAGAAAATCTAATGACATGGCCTCCTTGTTCACCTGATCTGAACCCCATTGAGAACCTGTGGTCCATCATCAAATGTGAGATTTACAAGGAGGGAAAACAGTACACCTCTCTGAACAGTGTCTGGGAGGCTGTGGTTGCTGCTGCACGCAATGTTGATGGTGAACAGATCAAAACACTGACAGAATCCATGAATGGCAGGCTTTTGAGTGTCCTTGCAAAGAAAGGTGGCTATATTGGTCACTAATTTGTTTTTGTTTTGTTTTTGAATGTCAGAAATGTATATTTGTGAATGTTGAGATGTTATATTGGTTTCACTGGTAAAAATAAATAATTGAAATGGGTATATATTTGTTTTTTGTTAAGTTGCCTAATAATTATGCACAGTAATAGTCACCTGCACACACAGATATCTCCCTAAAATAGCTAAAACTAAAAACAAACTAAAAACTACTTCCAAAAATATTCAGCTTTGATATTAATGAGTTTTTTGGGTTCATTGAGAACATGGTTGTTGTTCAATAATAAAATTAATCCTCAAAAATACAACTTGCCTAATAATTCTGCACTCCCTGTAATGTGCAAAACATACCCCCTTATGCCCCCAATTGAGCTAATGTCCCCCATAATGTGCCAGTATAAAATACCCCTATATAGTGCCCCAGTAAATGCCTCCATAGTGCTCCTCTCCCCCCTTCCTGCTAGTGCCCCCCATAATGTACCAGTATAAAATGCCCCATATATCGTGCCCCAGTAGATGCCCTCAGTGTCCCCCATAATTTGCAAGTATAAAATACCCCTTCTTAGTGCCCCCCGTAGATGACTCCATAGTACTCCTGTCTCCCCTTCTCCATAGTACCCACCATAATGTGTCCCAGTATAAAATGCTACTGTACAGAGCCCCCCATATAAAACACCCCTTCTTTGTGGCCTCAGTAGATGCCCCTATAGTGCCCACCAATAATGTGCCAGTAATAAGTGCCCTCAATAACGTGCCACTGCCAGTAACAAGAGCCCCCCAATGTGCCAGTAATAAGCCCCCATCACGTGCCAGTAACAAGAGCCCCCATCACGTGCCAGTAATAAGCCCCCTATCACGTGCCAGTAATAAGCCCCCATCACGTGCCAGTAATAAGCCCCCCAATGTGCCAGTAATAAGCCCCCCATCACGTGCCAGTAATAAGCCCCCCCATTACGCGCTAGTAATAAGCCCCCCATAACGTGCCAGTAATAAGCCCCCCATCATGTGCCAGTAATAAGCCCCCCATCACGTGCCAGTAATAAGCCCCCATCACGTGCCAGTAATAAGCCCCCCATTACGTGCTAGTAATAAGCCCCCCCATTACGTGCTAGTAATAAGCCCCCCCATTACGTGCTAGTAATAAGCCCCCCATCACGTGCCAGTAATAAGCCCCCCATCATGTGCCAGTAATAAGCCCCCCATCACGTGCCAGTAATAAGCCCCCATCACGTGCCAGTAATAAGCCCCCCATCACGTGCCAGTAATAAGCCCCCCCATTACGTGCTAGTAATAAGCCCCCCATTACGTGCTAGTAATAAGCCCCCCATTACGTGCCAGTATTAAGCCCCCCCCATCATGTGCCAGTATTAAGTCCCCCCCATCATGTGCCAGTATTAAGTCCCCCCATCATGTGCCAATATTAAGTCCCCCCATCATCATGTGCCAGTATTAAGTCCCCCCATCATCATGTGCCAGTATTAAGTCCCCCCCATCATCATGTGCCAGTATTAAGTCCCCCCCATTGTAATAAGCCCCCCCTCCATTGTAATAAGCCCCCCCAATGTGCCAGTAACACTATTGTAAAAAAAACACAAAAAAACCCCACTTATACTTACCTCAGTGTCAGCGATGCGATGCAGACTCTTCCTGTGTCCCGCGCTGTAAGGCTCAGGCGGCGCAATGACGTCATCGCCCCGCCTGCGCCGGCCTCTGATAGGCTGCAGGCACTAGGCCGGCAGCCTATCAGAGGAAGGGGAAGGGACACGCCTCTCCCTCCCCTGCACCTCCGCTGGCACAGGCAGATTACAATGGAGATGAGCGCAATGGAAGCGCTCATCTCCCTGTGCCCGGCGGCGGCGGCTCACTTGGGGAGGGGGGCATTTTAGTTGCGGGGGCACATGGGGGGGCACAGCATGATGTAGGGGGGGCCGTGGCCCCCTCTGGCCCCCCCTGGCGACGCCACTGGAGCAGACGAACCTGTACGCCCAACAGTTCATTGCTCAACACCCGGGCTCCTTTTTGGCTAGGCCAGGTGGCTGGACTCCGGTCTGTGCAGCCAAGATGAGGACATTTTGGGGCCTCGTGCTGCATATGGGCCTAGTCAAGAAACCTAGTGTCAGGCATTACTGGAGTGGGGACGTCTTCTACCAGACCCCACTTTACAGTACGGCCATAACACGTACCCGGTTTGAGGCCATCCGGAAATGCCTGCATTATGCAGATAATGCAGCATGTCCCCCCCAAGGTGATCCTACCTATGACCGCCTGTACAAAATCAGGCCGGTCATCGATCATTTTGGGGCCAAATTTGTGCAGGCCTATGTACCTGGAAGGGAGGTCGCGGTTGATGAGTCTCTCCCATAAATTTAGTACTCCATGGAAGTGTGGTACTCCCTGAAGCAACCAATAATGCAGAGGCCCGGATGAAGAGGGCACATGTCACACTGAGTGGTGGTGTCCTTCCGTATCCCCTTCCTGTGACACACTCTGCACCTTTTTTGGGTCCGTCCCTTCTCTCCAGTATGGGGGACCACACCTGGAAAGTGTTGGCCAGGGACGATCCGGGCGTCTCCAGTTCCCGAGGTACTCCGGCCTGCTCTTTCCCGGTCAGAAAAGATCAGGTCCTTGAGGACTGCCTCATAGAACTGAAGGAATGTCCCTGTGTTGCCAGGATCTGGCGGCGAGGGACAGGAACAAGGGGATACTAGTATAAAAG
This sequence comes from Bufo bufo, assembly GCF_905171765.1. NCBI lineage: Eukaryota > Metazoa > Chordata > Amphibia > Anura > Bufonidae > Bufo > Bufo bufo. The sequence continues at coordinate 579,723,188 of NC_053391.1, forward strand.
TTATCCACGTACAAGTGTTAACCCTTATCTAGCAGTGGGTGCATAAGGTCCCATACAAGTTTCCCGCTAACACCCAGAGTGGGGGGACATTCTGGGGGTTGAATACGGGAATCTCGCCCCTCGTACACACGAAACTTGTAAGTGTACCCTGAGGTACTCTCGCAAAGTTTGTACAGCTTTACGCCATACCTCGCCCGCTTAGAGGGAACATACTGGCGGAAAATTAGTCTCCCCTTGAAAGCAATGAGAGACTCATCAACCGCGACCTCCCTTCCAGGTACATAGGCCTGCACAAATTTGGCCCCAAAATGATCGATGACCGGCCTGATTTTGTACAGGCGGTCATAGGTAGGATCACCTTGGGGGGGGACATGCCGCATTATCTGCATAATGCAGGCATTTCCGGATGGCCTCAAACCGGGTACGTGTCATGGCCGTACTGTAAAGTGGGGTCTGGTAGAGGACGTCCCCACTCCAGTAATGCCTGACACTAGGTTTCTTGAGCAATGAACTGTTGGGCGTACAGGTTCGTCTGCTCCACTATCAGATTCACAAAGTGGTCACTGAAAAAAAGACTAAAGTAGTCGTATTCAGTGAAGCCCACTGTGGAAATCTGGATTCCTGGTTGGCCTACAAAATCAGGAATCACGGGCTCAAAACGCTCTGGGGTATACCAGACAAGTTCACCGGTAGGGGGCTCCGGTGGACTTAACTGGTGGGCCGGAAAACTAGTACGAACCCCAGAGCTTCTCGTACTAGTGTGGGACACAGGGTCCCTAGCATGGCGGTCCCCTTGCTCCGCCTGGCGGTGTCTCCGCCGCCTTGGGAGCTCATCATCATCGTTAGATGATGAGGAGGATGCGGATGACAAAAGGAAAGTGGGGTCATCCTCGTCCTCACTGGGGCTCTCGGACTCGGAGGGAATCTGGGCGTATGCCTCCTCAGCCGAGAACATCCGGCGGGCCATAGGGGAGTGTGTGTGTGCGTATTAAACTTTATTTGGTGTGCGTGTGTGTGGGGGGACGGGTATTCGCAAACCTATCCTAAACCTAACAGCCAAAAAAAAAAAAGCCAAAAAATAAAAAATTCGAACTCACTGATCAACCGTCCGAAGTTGATCAGCGGTAGGGTGTGCGATGCGCTAACAGTGGCCGGACGCTAAGAGTCCCGGCCACAGTCAGCGTACGCAGAAAAAAATAAAATAATATGCTTGTGCCCCAAAAAAAGTTGTGGGAAGGGGCGGGAGGGGGGCAAGCTGCAGCACACCTGGGGGGTCTAGGGTCAGGGTTAAAAACATGGGGTGGAAAGTGGGCGGGGTTTCAGCAAATCAAGCGTGCAATATCTCGGAAACCAAAGCGGCGCAAACGTTAATTTTTGCGGCACAAACGCACCCCAAAGAATGGTGTATTTATTTTTGAAATTTAAGAACATGGGGTGAAAAGTGGGCGGGGTTTCAGAAAATCAAGCGTGCAATATCTCGGAAACCAAAGCGGCGCAAACGTTAATTTTTGCAGCACAAACCAGCACAAACGCAGCACAAACGAATGGTGTATTTCTTTTTGAAATGTAAGAACATGGGGTGGAAAGTGGGCGGGGTTTCAGCAAATCAAGCGCGCAATATCTCGGAAACCAAAGCGGCGCAAACGTTAATTTTTGCGGCACAAACCAGCACAAACGCAGCACAAACGAATGGTGTATTTCTTTTTGAAATTTAAAAACATGGGGTGGAAAGAGGGCGGGGTTTCAGCAAATCACGCGCGCAATATCTCGGAAACCAAATCGGCGCAAACGTTTATTTTTGCGGCACAAACCAGCACAAACGCAGCACAAACGAATGGTGTATTTCTTTTTGAAATATAAAAACATGGGGTGGAAAGTGGGCGGGGTTTCAGCAAATCACGCGCGCAATATCTCGGAAACCAAAGCGGCGCAAACGTTAATTTTTGTGGCACAAACCAGCACAAACGCAGCACAAACGAATGGTGTATTTCTTTTTGAAATTTAAAAACATGGGGTGGAAAGTGGGCGGGGTTTCAGCAAATCACGCGCGCAATATCTCGGAAACCAAAGCGGCGCAAACGTTTATTTTTGCAGCACAAACCAGCATAAACGCAGCACAAACAATTGGTGTATTTCTTTTTGAAATTTAAAAACATGGGGTGGAAAGTGGGCGGGGCTTCATAAAAATCTAACGCGCAATATCTCAGGAACCGAACCGGCACAAACGTTCATTTTTGCGGCACAAACCAGCACAAACGCAGCACAAACGAATAGTGTATTTCTTTTTGAAATTTAAAAACATGGGGTGCCAACTTCACACAGGTTTCTAGATGTATGTAGTACTATCACAGGCACTTATAGATGTATGCAGTACTATCACAGGCACTTATAGATGTATGCAGTACCATCACAGGCACTTATAGATGTATGCAGTACCATCACAGGCACTTATAGATGTATGCAGTACTATCACAGGCACTTATAGATGTATGCAGTACCATCACAGACACTTCTAGATGTATGCAGTACTATCACAGACACTTATAGATGTATGCAGTACCATCACAGGCACTTATAGATGTATGCAGTACCATCACAGGCACTTATAGATGTATGCAGTACTATCACATGCACTTCTAGATGTATGCAGTACTATCACAGACACTTATAGATGTATGCAGTACTATCACAGGCACGTATAGATGTATGCAGTACTATCACAGGCACTTATAGATGTATGCAGTACTATCACAAGCACATACAGGCACACAGTAACATCACAGATGCATATGGATGTATACAGTACCATCATGCACACATACACATGTATACAGAATAATTACAATCACAAACTATCACATATGCAGATGTATATAGAAGTACCATCACAGACACATATACATAAATGGTTGCATACAGTAGTACTATCACAGGCATGTATACAGAAGTAGACAGTGCCATCCCAGATGCATATACAGATGTATACAGTACCATCACTGACACATATACATATGTGGTTGCATACAGTAGTACTATCACAGATGCTCAGACCATGATGCAGGTCTACTGATTTGAACTAAGATCTCCACAGGACCTGGTGGTGCGTCATGTTTGGTCCAGCAGGACCATAGTTGGTCCAAATGTTTCAGCTATAACATATAGGAGATAAAATGCCACTGTATTCCAGCGGTGTCAAATTTGGTGAAGATTACAGTATGAAATTAAAATACACAGCACATGAAGATGTATACAGTAACATCAGAGACACATAATGCACATGTATAGCGTTAACAAACAAATCGTTACAAATTTCATTCAGCCATTTATTAGATTTATCAGTCTCTGGGAAGCTGGGTGACAACTAATAAGGGCATTATTGCAACCCTAAGGATGCTTCAGACACGGAATAAATGGTGATTGGAAAAAAACAGCACTGCAGTTTTTTAAGCCAAAGCCAGAATGTAGGAGAAGCATCAGTCTTGGCTTCATATTCGCCTTTTCCTTTTGAAATCCACTTATGGTATAAAAGCTCCTTCAAAAACGGCTGTGGCATTATTCCAAAATCTCTACAGGAAACCACCCTCAAAAGGTTAATAAAAAGAGAGAATGAAACTGTCTAAATAAAAAAAACTCACAATTTTGGCTAGCATTTTAGAAATCAGAAGACATAGAAAAAAGGCATCTGCCATCAAAAAGGGACTCTGTCTCTTTGACATTTGATGTTTTGACATTAAAAGGGTGGGATACAGTCCTCGGCGACCTCAGAGTGTCATACATGACTATAAAGAGCAATTAGGACACTTTCGATTCAGACCAAATCAAATCCGGGACAATTTTGTAAAATTTGCTCATGTCTATCTGCTAACCATAGCTAATCACTGTGCAGCTTTTATTTCTTATTGTGTTTTTAAAAAATGAAAACACAATTTTTCTTGTAACCAATTTCATAAATCTGCCACTCGAAATTTGCATTTTTCATGTGCTTTTAATAGCAGTTTTTCTAGCATTTCTTCCATTTTTGCCAACATCCATACTTGCCAACACTCCTGAAATGTCCAGGAGATTCCTGAAGAAGGCGAGGGCCTCCCAGAAAGGAAGACAAAATTCCTAGGCTCCCTATACTTTTAAATTAGACTCACCCTTTCCATTCTCACATTCGTCTTCACTCCTTGGTGCTGCCACAACACAGAATTCTGACACTGACTCTAGTATCAGGAAGACGTGTGGCGGCCACACCCAGAATTAGCCAGGACCAGGGAAAGGCTAATATCTGGAGGTCTGTGTCTGGGTCTTGTGTCTGCAGAATGGGGGTCAGGTTTGGGGTCTCGAGAAATATGGGGTCTGCTCTGGAAGGGGTCTGTTCTTGGGTCTGTGCAAAGCAGGGGTCTGGTCTGGAGTCTGTAAAAAGTAGAGGTCTGTATAAGTAAGAACACTAATCTGAAGTCTACATAAAGGAGAGATTGTTCCAAACCATCCAAGTGTCCCTCTTTTTAACCCAAGTCCCTCTTTGCTCCTTAAATGTCCTTCTTTTTGATTTGAGTTATAGATTTTTGTTATTACATTCACAATATTGACCCAAAAAGTGTTTGTCTGGTTCCTCTATGTATGTTTGAGCCGATTTGGTATATTATTTCATTATTTGATGCAGTTGGGATTTTATAAATTTCTATATTCAGATTATTTTTGCTATATTTCATAAGAGAAAACGAATGAAGCGTACAGATATGCAGGAAAAATGAATCTTTCACACAACGAACCATGAGTGTCCCTCTTTGTATAAAAAGTTGGGAGGTATGCATCAGGATGAGGTTGTTTTGGTGGTATGTTCAAGGTTTTTTACAAAATGTATTGATTTATGGAGCAGATGCAAGAAATGTAAGCACCGTAACTGTTGTCCGTGAACACACTCAAAGTGCCCCCCCCCCTCCACCCCACACACTTTCCAGCATCTTCTGCTCCATTGCGTCATAAAACTGGTTTCACAAGGCTGTAACAGAGCATTTCAGTAGGTGTATTACAACCACCACGCTCAGACCATGATGCAGGTCTACTGATTTGAACTAAGATCTCCACAGGACCTGGTGGTGCGTCATGTTTGGTCCAGCAGGACCATAGTTGGTCCAAATGTTTCAGCTATAACATATAGGAGATAAAATGCTACTGTATTCCAGCGGTGTCAAATTTGGTGAAGATTACAGTATGAAATTAAAAAGCAGCCATATTTGGTTCAAACATTTTGGTTTACAAATAGAAGCACAACGGAAGGGTTTTTCATTTCATGTTGTAACTTTATGACTAAATAATCATATTATTTGCACCTAGCAGAAGACCTGGTGGTAGGGGCGTAACTACCATAGTGGCAGACCGTGCGACTGCTATGGGGCCCAGGGCAAGAGGGGGCCCAGCTGGGATTATCTCCTCTTCTACTGGGGGTGAAAACTTGGTCAGGATTCTACACTCTAGTCTAAAGGAACAACTTTTATCAAATGAGGCAGTGGGAAAATGGCCGAAGGGTCATTGAAAGGGGTTTAGGCAGAAACCCTTCTGTCCTGTGAGGGGGGCCTGGTTTGATCCTTGCTATGGGGCCCTTCTCTATGTATGTTAGTAATGGCAGTGTGCCTAGGTTACGGGCATTTATTATTCACGTATGTGCAATTCACAATTTGTGGCTTGTGCTTATATTAAGAAGTGACGGAGAGTGGTGGCATTTTACATGAGATTTGCTGCAATTATAATGTGAAAATATCTGCCCATGCCTTCTGACTTACATGCAGGAATGTATTGTATACAGTTCATGCCCTAAAACTGGAGCACAAACATCTGAATACTATTTGGGTGAGTTTACACATTGGCAGTTTTTGTTGCAGTAAAAGAGGCACATGATCGCATAGTAAAAGCCGCATGCATTTCTACCACTATTGTTGCAGTTTTGTGATCCTGTAATTACCAGCATGGTTTTTTACAAGTGAAACTGATCTTTAAAAAACCTGCAGTGCCCCAGTGGATCACTGCAAATGACCAATTTAATGTCAAATGATGTGATTTCATTTAAAAGCACGTATTTTTTGTGCACTATGTATATCTAACTTTAATGTTTGGACTTAAATGGTTAACTAAGTGACAGACTTGATTTGGTTGCCAGGGTGATGGATTTCATCCACCCCCTGGTTAGAGAGTCTTGGCTGAGCAGAGCAAAAGACAAGACCTACATGGGTTAACTCCAGCAAAGTAGGCAGAAAGTGTAGCCTCCTCCAGGAGACCGCACTCCTGAGACTGAAAATCTGCCAGAGAGTTACTTAACCAAGAGGATATCCCTGGTGGAAAGAGACCAGACAGCTATAGAAGCTCTAAAACCACCAAGGCCGTGCACTGGATTTAGACAGTAAGGTACTGCTCGTTAATGGCACTAAGACTTTACTGCTTGTGGTAAGGGTTAAATGCCTTCAGCATCCACCACACTATCAGACAGACTGATCCACACATAAACCATTTTTCCATGCTAACAGCCTTAAAGGGTCTGTCAAAGTTAAATAACAACCCCATAGCAACAGGAAAAGTGATAAAATAACAAAAGTAGTCACATGTGCCATGTTTTCGTCCGCCCAGTCTTTCAGCACTGATGTCATCTTACTGGTCTCAGCAGTATACAGCACATGACTGCTAAGGTCAGTGATTGACTGCAGCAGTGATGTGGTGTGTATAGGACATCACTGATATTCCGAGGAAAACTAATTCTGGTGGAAGGAGCAAAGTGTGGACACAGGAAGCCACAGGGGAGAAAAATGGTAAGTATGGCTTCTTTTGTTATTTTATCGCATTTACTGTTGTGCTGCAAGTGTTTTATGTGAAGTTACTTTCACACTTGCGCTTTCCCTTTCCGCTATTGAGGTCCATCATAGGATCTCAATAGCGGGAGAAAATGCTTCCGTTTTGTCCCCATTCATTGTCAATGGGGACAAAACAGAACCGAACGGAGTGCTCCAGAATGCATTCCATCGCGTTTGTTTGCAAGCAGCGTTTTTCTTTCCACGATGTGGTGCGGAGCAAGACGGATCCGTCATGACTGACAATGTAAGTCAATAGGGACGGATCCATTTTCTCTGACACAATAGAAAACTGATCCGTCCCCTATTGACTTACAATGGTTTTAGAGACGGATCCGTCTTTGCTATTTTAAAGATAATACAACCGGATTCGTTCATAACGTATACAGACTGTTGTATTATCAGAAACGGAAGCATTTTTGGTGATCCAAAACGGATTCAGCAAATACGCAGGTGTGAAGGTAGACTAACTTGGACAGCCCTTTTAACGGGGGTCTCCTATTACATTATGGCCTCAACTATACATTTTTTTAAATTCAAATTTTTATTCAGATCTGGCATCATGTAAAGTTTTACAGAAAGTAAGAAAATACATACAATGAATGACAAGGTACAAAAAATATGTCAAGTACATTCAAAAGATGTAGGATTAAAATCAAGCATTGTATTTCAGGAGAAATTTTTGCCTAGATCTCATTTTTATTTTTATATTCCCAACCCTCCCCTCCCTCCCCCCAAGAAAAGCTAGTCAAGATCCAGAGCATCCTATTAATATTGGATTTCTACTAAGGTAGCCTCAAGAAATCTCAGATATAGATAAAGATAATTTCGTTACTTTTGACATCTTTTTCCCTTCCCCATTTAACAGTTTTAACCAGTAAACTCAAAAATAGCACCACAGATAATCCAGAAAATTCCAAGTCATAGAAACATAGAAACATAGAAACATAGAATGTGTCGGCAGATAAGAACCATTTGGCCCATCTAGTCTGCCCAATATACTGAATACTATGGATAGCCCCCGGCCCTATCTTATATGAAGGATGGCCTTATGCCTATCCCATGCATGCTTAAACCCCTTCACTGTATTTGCAGCTACCACTTCTGCAGGAAGGCTATTCCATGCATCCACTACTCTCTCAGTAAAGTAATACTTCCTTATATTACTTTTAAACCTTTGCCCCTCTAATTTAAAACTGTGTCCTCTTGTGGTAGTTTTTCTTCTTTTAAATATGCTCTCTTCATTTACCGAGTTGATTCCCTTTATGTATTTAAAAGTTTCTATCATATCCCCTCTGTCTCTTCTTTCTTCCAAGCTATACATATTAAGGTCCTTTAACCTTTCCTGGTAAGTTTTATCCTGCAATCCATGTACCAGTTTAGTAGCTCTTCTCTGAACTCTCTCTAGAGTATCTATATCCTTCTGGAGATATGGCCTCCAGTACTGCGCACAATACTCCAAGTGAGGTCTCACCAGTGTTCTGTACAGCGGCATAAGCACCTATTAATAGGTTTCCTAATCTACCTGCCACTCTCGCTTTCATATACCAAGTTGTATCTACAAATGGTTTCATAACCTCTGTATCTCATATGTAGTGAGTGAATTTTCAATAAATGGTCTCCATTTGTGAATAAAGGATTGTGTGGATTTTTCCTTGTTGCGTTCCGCATCTAATCTATCCATATACATGAGTATTTTCACAGTACCGATGACTTCATCCAGAGTAGGCACCTGGGGCTGTAGCCATTTCCTCAATATACATTTTTTTCGCCGCAAGCAGTAAGACGTGTGGCCCTTTGGTGCTCACTATGGGTGAATCAGCGTCTTCATGATCCCTGGGAATGAACTGAAAAAAGCATTGCTGGGGCACATCTTTAACTTCAATTCCCCATATATCTTTGACATATGCACACACTTGCTCCCAGTACATTCTCCACTTAACACATCCCCAAATCCCATGCAGAAGGTCGGCTTTGTACATATCACACTTGGGGCAATGTCTCAGGTAATGCGCCGGCGCGTTATCATAAGACAAGTTATAAGCATAAGTTGCCCTGTGAATTATTCTAAACTGCGTTTCTCTCCACTGCTCACTACTAATGGCATATCTTACTTTATCCATCCCTTCTCGTACTTTAAAAGTAAGTTTATCATCGGCTAATTGTTTCTCCCATTCTTTAAAGACCGTCTGCGCAACCCCCTCTAGCTTGATATTCATCAGCTTTCTATATAAAGTAGAGATAGAATCTATGGTATTCGCTTGGTTCATCAGGTTTGCGAATCTAGTTATGGTTGGCTCAGTGCCCAGTGTTTTTGATTGGGCTGCGCAGAATGTCTTTATCTGCAAATACTGCAGGTACTGGCTTGGGGGTATGGAGTATTTAGTCTGCACTTCTTCCCAGGATAATAACTTTAGTCCGTTAGTGATTAATAAGTCTCCTAGAGTCTTCACATTTTTTTGACGCCAATCTTGAAACTTTTTATTAGACCTCCCCTGGGGGAAAGATGGGAGGGACCACAACGGCATGGAGGCTGAGATGTAAATTGGAAGCCGATATAACTTCCTGACATGTTTCCACGCAGCTATTGTGTCCCTGAGTATTAAAGCTTGTTTGGCGCTATCTGGGAGTAATGAGGTTTTGGTGTGCAGCAACGCATGTAGATCAAGCGGCGCTACTAATTCTTGTTCCAAAGCCCTATCAGCATAGTTTGATGTTCCCCACACCCAGTCATATACCGCCAAAGTGCTGCCAAGTTGTAGCCCCAGACGTCAGGTAATTGCAAGCCCCCCCTTTAGAAGGCAAAGTTTTTTATATGCAATACGGGGCCTTTTTTTCTTCCAGAGAAAAGCTACAAACGCGGACTGTAACTTATTGATGTCCGTGTGTTTCAATAGAAGCGGTATCGTCTGCAATGGATATAAGAGCCTAGCATAACTTGTCATTTTAATGAGACTTGCCCTTCCTAATAGTGGCAGTGGGAGTTCTTGCCATCTCTGTAATTCCTGAATAATTTTAGCTATCAAAGGGTCATAATTTAACTTGTACATCATGGCCGGGCATTTGCCAATTTTAATACCCAGGTATTTTATATAGTCACGCACTACCGTAATCAGGTCACCATCGTATCTCGCCCCCAATCATTGATGGAACAGCTGCTGGAACTTCTACCAGTCCCAAGAATGTATGTATGTGAAGGTTTACCGCTCTCTGTTCCCAGAAAAGTTACCGTGTATATCAATAAAGTGCAAAGATAACCAACTTGTGGATCTCCAGCTGCAGTGCCCGCCTGTGGGCATCAGGGCTTGCTGGGCAGGGACATAACTTCATGAACCTTTTTTGGGGAATAACAATATGGTGGCTTTATGCAATAATGTGGGTTTTCTCATATGGTTCTAATATTCATACCTTTAATCATTGGTACTTTATGCCACCGTTTACATTTTCTTATTAGGTGGTGGGGTGCCCCATCTTATTTTGCTATGGGGCACTATAAATTATAGTTATGCCCCTGATGCTGGGAGTTGTAACTTGGCTGTCTTAGTGCTATCATTTTCATTTCATGTATAGAGTCGCTGGTAGGAAATCTCTGATATAAAACTATGAATCACAAATCCCCACAGATAAGAAGGCAAACCATAAGATGCACAAACACTAGATATGATAATTGGGTATTTGTAATGTGTTTGAAACCTAGGGTGTGTACTAAAGAGTCACTGTACTTTCACAAAATTCCATTTAATAGAGATTTCTAAATCACTTTGTTTTAAAAAAAATCTGCCAGCATCCACCTAAAAAAAATCTGTAAAGTCATGGCCACTAGGGGTCTCACTTCCAACTAATATGCGGTCCACCGCCTGTTGTCAGCAGAGACACAGAAGAAAGTTCACAGGTAATGGGGGTGTATCAGAGCTAGCTGAGCATATGAGCCTGATCAAAGAACTGCTTCTACACAGCTTATGAAGATTATAGAAGCGTCCTGTGTGTCTGTAGGTGTGATCTTACAAAAGATCTATTCCTTTCACAGTTATGATTGTACAAAGAAGGACATCCATTATGCAAACTCAGTTATACTTTAAGGATCCAAGACAGCAGGAGTAGAATTGTATATTGTGAGAATTTGCTCTGGGAGGCCGGGTAAGCAGACGCAGTATAGAGGCAAAACAAGTTCGTAAATCAAAATGTCAGCAGGCAAAAGAAAAACCACTCATAACAGTCTGGGTGTTAATTCACACAATGAGAAGTCCATAGAACAGACACGTCACCTTGCTAGCCGTTTTATTTCCGGCATACGGCCCTCATGCGGCTCTGAACCTTCCAGCACAGCACCATGCTTCAGATCCCAAGACAGAGACTCAGATTCTGAGCCGAGCTGCCTATTTAAAGGACAGCCAGGTGCTGCCAAAACCCGGACTGGCACTTAAACTCCGGTCCGGTATTTGATATGACCTGGCTGGAAATCAGCCCAGCCGCCCATGTTGGGTTGAAAATACCTGCCTCCCCAAACAAAATCCCTTGCTATGTCACATTACCCCTCCCCTTTGTTCAACCCTGAGGGGGTGAACACACGCCAGACAGTGTACCTGGGACAGGGCATCCGCGTTTCCCTGTAACCGGTCTGCCCTGTGTTCTACTGTAAACTTAAAGTTTTGCAAAGACAAGAACCATCTGGTGACCCAAGCATTCCTCTATGGCCTGGCTCATCCACTTGAGAGGGGAGTGGTCGGTCACCAGACGGAACTTTCTCCCCAACAGATAATAGCATAGAGACTAGAGTGTCCACTTGATGGCCAGGCATTCTCTCTCCACTCTACTGTACCGGGTCTCGGCTGGAGTGAGCTTACGGCTAAGGAAGACAACAGGATGCTCCTCCCCTTTGACTTCCTGAAACAGTACAGCATCAAGGCCTACTTTGGAGGCATCAGTCTGTACTATAAACTCCCTTTTGAAGTCAGGTGTCACCAAAACCGGGGACCCACACAAGGCCTACTTCAAATCTGAGAAAGCCTCTTCAGCCTGGTCATTCCAGCGGACCATCACGGACTTCCGTCCCTTTAAGAACCCTGTCAATGGAGCTGCTAAAGTGGCAAAATGGGGAACGAACCTCATATAATAGCCCACCATTCCCAGTAATGACTTTACTTGCCTAGAGGTGACAGGTCGGGGCCAATTCCTGTTTACTTGGGGTTTGATGACTCCATGCCCATTGATATACCCTAGGTATTTGGTTTCCTCTAACCCTATCGCACATTTTTTGGGGTTAGCTGTTAGACCAGCCTTTCAAAGGGAGTCCACTACGGCCTGTACTTTGGGCAGGTGACTTTCCCAGTCGGTACTGTGAATGACAATATCATCCAGAAAAGCCGAGGCGTATCGCCGATGTGGACGAAGCACAATGTCCATTAGACATTGAAAAGTGGCAGGGGCGCCATGCAAACTGAAGAGTAACAATATAAGGTACAGCCCCTCTGGTGTAATGAAAGCAGTTTTCTCCTTGGCAGCCTCCGTCAAGGGTACCTGCCAGTACCCTTTGGTGAGGTCCAAAACAGAAAAATACTGGGATTGGCCTAACCTTTCAATAAGCTCATCCACCCGAGGCATGGGATATGCATCGAATTTAGATATTTCGTTCAGCTTACGAAAATCATTACAAAACCGTAACGTCCAGTCCGGCTTGGGTATTAAGACTATAGAACTGGCCCACTCACTTTTAGACTCCTCGATGACATCTAGCCGCAGCATGTGCTGCACTTCCTCCGAAATGGCTTGTCGCCGAACTTCGGGTACCCGGTATGGCTTTAACCGGACTTTTGCCTGAGGCTCAGTGACTGTCATGCTGGATTGCGGAAGTGCATCCAGGGAGGTCAGAGAAAACATCCGTGTTGCGACTAATGAACTCCCTGGTCTCCTGAACCTGTTTAGAGGAGAGGCTGTCAGCAATTTTTACTGTGACAAGTGCTTCCCTTGCCTCAGACAGAGGAGCCGGAACCTCTTCCCCTAGAAAAGTCGGCCGTGGGCTGTCTTCAGTACAGGTCTCCCTATCTTTCCAAGGTTTAAGTAAATTAATATGGTAAACCTGCTCCGGCTTCCGCCGCCCTGGCTGGTGTACCTTGTAATTTACCTCTCCAACTTTCTCGAGTACCTCGTAGGGCCCCTGCCATCTAGCCAGGAACTTACTGTCCACGGTCGGTACCAGAACCAAAACCCGATAACCCGGGTTAGAGTTCCAGACCCGAGCCTGCCAATTATAGATCCGACTCTGGACTCGCTGAGCGGCCTCCATATGCTCCCTGACAAGAGGCAAAACGGTCTCTATCCGCTGTTGCATCTTGATTACACGTTCCAGGACACTTTTTGGTGTGCACAAATCGCCGTGTCTGGGGTGGAGAGTTACGGGTTTTGACTACCCCCCCCCCTCCCAAAAGAACCCCCCTGTAGATTCCGGGTAGCCTCATAGCGCTCCACCAGGTCGACCATCTCGAGAGCATTACCTGGAGAGACCAGGCCGATCCATTGCTGGAGAGGGGGTGGCAAAGCCCTCCAGAACATATCAGCCAACAGACGGTCCAACATAGCAGTGGGACTCAGCACGTCAGGCTGTAGCCACTTTGGCAAGAGGTTAAGTAAGTTATAATACTGGGGTCTCAAGGGCCCAGCCGGCTTAAACCCTCACTGATGCACCCGCTGGGCCTGGACCAACACATTCACCCCCAGTCATGCCAGAATCTCACCCTTGACTTTCTGGTAGTCAGCCGCTTGATCGTCCGGAAAGTCGAAATACACCCGCTGGGAATCGGATGTCAGGAATAGAGAGACTACCTCAGCCGACTGATATCGGGGTAGATTCTCCCTTGTGGCCACCTTCTCGTACATGGCCAGGTAGGTTTCAACGTCATCTGATGGTGTCATCTTAGGGATCGCCGCACGGACCGCTTTCCGGACATCATGGACACTCTGGGACGCTCCTGCCGTCTGTAAAGCCATCATGTGTTGTAACAGCAGCTGGTTTGTTTCTTGCTTGTGTTGGTTAGCCTCCACGAGAGCTTTAATTGCAGCCTCCATTTTGTCAAGTGACACAGGTTTGAATTTAGCTGGTTTAATCCAGGACATCCAGCCGTACCAAAAAACAAAAATATTTCGGCGTTTACGCCTGCATGTGTCCGCTCCAAGCCACCAATTGTGAGGATTTGCTCTGGTAGGTAGGGTAAGCGGAAGCAGTACAGAGGCAAAACAAGATCGTAAATCAAAATGTCAGTGTTTATTCACACAACAGGCAAAAGAAAAACAACTCATAACAGTCTGGGTGTTAATACACACAATGAGAAGTCCATAGAACAGACACGTCACCTTGCTAGCCGTTTTATTCCCGGCAGTCCACAACAGGTTTAGGGGTCTGTTTCCCAGCATACAGCCCTCATGCGGCTCTGAACCTTCCAGCACAGCACCATGCTTCAGATCCCAAGACAGAGACTCCGATTCTGAGCCCAGCTGCCTATTTAAAGGTCCGGTATTTGATCTCACCTGGCTGGAAATCAGCCCAGCCGCCCATGTTGGGAGGAAAATACCTGCCTTCCCAAACAAAACCCCTTGCTATGTCACAATATGTAGATGTACAGCATTCTGCTTGAATATAGGTATTGACTAGAACCTGATTAGCAAGTCGGTTACTTGACATGGGTACTAATCCTAGGTGTGGTAATGGCTCTACAGTTCATTTTGAACAATTATTATCAATTACTTGTTCTTTCTTTGGAATTAAAATGTACTGTTTTGTTCTAATGTTATATGAAATATATACAGATATATAATGGTGGAAATGTTAGATGCACATTCAAGCAGTGGTGTAACTAGAAATGACTGGGCCCCACAGCAAATTTTTGAACAGGGCCCCTCCCATGAACTTTTTTGCAACCTCTCTCATCCCGTGCAAACCCCCACTCCTATGGCTAGTCATAATCGCTCTCTCAGACTTGGCCCAACAGCCTCTGTCTGTCCGTTTTCTACAGTGTCTCTGTATACAGGGAGTGCAGAATTATTAGGCAAATGAGTATTTTGACCACATCATCCTCTTTATGCATGTTGTCTTACTCCAAGCTGTATAGGCTCGAAAGCCTACTACCAATTAAGCATATTAGGTGATGTGCATCTCTGTAATGAGAAGGGGTGTGGTCTAATGACATCAACACCCTATATTAGGTGTGCATAATTATTAGGCAACTTTCCTTTGGCAAAATGGGTCAAAAGAAGGACTTGACAGGCTCAGAAAAGTCAAAAATAGTGAGATATCTTGCAGAGGGATGCAGCACTCTTAAAATTGCAAAGCTTCTGAAGCGTGATCATCGAACAATCAAGCGTTTCATTCAAAATAGTCAACAGGGTCGCAAGAAGCGTGTGGAAAAACCAAGGCGCAAAATAACTGCCCATGAACTGAGAAAAGTCAAGCGTGCAGCTGCCAAGATGCCACTTGCCACCAGTTTGGCCATATTTCAGAGCTGCAACATCACTGGAGTGCCCAAAAGCACAAGGTGTGCAATACTCAGAGACATGGCCAAGGTAAGAAAGGCTGAAAGACGACCACCACTGAACAAGACACACAAGCTGAAACGTCAAGACTGGGCCAAGAAATATCTCAAGACTGATTTTTCTAAGGTTTTATGGACTGATGAAATGAGAGTGAGTCTTGATGGGCCAGATGGATGGGCCCGTGGCTGGATTGGTAAAGGGCAGAGAGCTCCAGTCCGACTCAGACGCCAGCAAGGTGGAGGTGGAGTACTGGTTTGGGCTGGTATCATCAAAGATGAGCTTGTGGGGCCTTTTCGGGTTGAGGATGGAGTCAAGCTCAACTCCCAGTCCTACTGCCAGTTTCTGGAAGACACCTTCTTCAAGCAGTGGTACAGGAAGAAGTCGGCATCCTTCAAGAAAAACATGATTTTCATGCAGGACAATGCTCCATCACACGCGTCCAAGTACTTCACAGCGTGGCTGGCAAGAAAGGGTATAAAAGAAGAAAATCTTATGACATGGCCTCCTTGTTCACCTGATCTGAACCCCATTGAGAACCTGTGGTCCATCATCAAATGTGAGATTTACAAGGAGGGAAAACAGTACACCTCTCTGAACAGTGTCTAGGAGGCTGTGGTTGCTGCTGCACGCAATGTTGATGGTGAACAGATCAAAACACTGACAGAATCCATGGATGGCAGGCTTTTGAGTGTCCTTGCAAAGAAAGGTGGCTATATTGGTCACTGATTTGTTTTTGTTTTGTTTTTGAATGTCAGAAATGTATATTTGTGAATGTTGAGATGTTATATTGGTTTCACTGGTAAAAATAAATAATTGAAATGGGTATATATTAGCGTGTTTTTCAAAGATCTTACGGGATTCAGCCCTATGTCTAGGGCTGAATCCCGTAAGATCTTTGAATTTGAGACAATTATCCCCGCTGGCCTGAATGCGGAACTAGAATTATTTGGATTTCTATAGGGAGGTGTGCCCTTTGGGGACGGGCTGTCGAGATCCGGCTGTTTATCAGCACCTCGACTGCCTCTCCCTGTTGGGCCCCCCTCCCCATTCGCATACCCTTTTAACTATCTACCCACTACTATCAAGGACCTCAGAATATTAACATTCTTTATATTACAACTGAATAAGATTTATCTATTGGATTCTACTTTCATAAACTATATACTCCATCTCTCGTATACCACAGTGATTAATATCACCTCCATTGTCCTCTCTATAAGCTCTATATACCTTTATACACCCATATAGATATTCCTATATACTGTAGCTCTATATTTGAGGCCCTATAGGAGAAATTCTACCCCAAATCTTCACCCCTCACAAATTTTTATTAAGTCGTATTTATTTATATTTATTTTAATCTTATTGCTTATTACAATCCTATTGCTATTTCAACATTATCCTCATGATGCTACATGGACCCTGCTATGATCATGCATATGGCAGAGTCACATGTACACACAGGCCTCATATTGTACACATGGAAACACAGCAATTGGATCCATCCCGCACTTTACCAATTCCCAGGACACCCTAATGATCCCTCCCCTATAAATAGGAAGGCGATCAGTAATACTGTCTACCACTGATGAAGGTGCAAGAGTGAACCGAAACGCGTTTGGTTACATTATAGACAGTATTCTGACCCATAATGGTTTAAACAGCCAAGGATTTTTACAAAGAAAGACCGCAACATATATCTATCCAACAGAGCCGGCCGCAACAGCTGACGTAACTGCTCAGCTGACCGCAGTGACGCAGACATCTCTCCGGTCACGTGGGACGCCATCCTCCATACCACGTGGGACCTAACCAGAGAAGCCGGAGCCCAGAGACGCCGCAGCGGAGAAGGACGCCGAGGAAACATCGGGACACATGCGCACCAATGCTTCTCAGGATCGGACAACCGCCCCTACTTACCAAGGGACCACCAGCACAGAACACTGACAGCCGCCACTTGGGACCTACTTCTAATGGGGTAAGACCGTTCCAGAACCTATACGGCTGCCATAACTGTATCCAGGACACAAAGGAGGGATACCAATATCCATAGCAAGAACAGCTATTGGATATATCTTACCCACGGCTTTTATCTGATTTTATAATACTGTTGAGGGGGCCCTGACAATCAAATCTTAAAGTCTTCCTCCTGGGTGGGCCCCTTCTGAGTTCGGGCGCCAAAGCAGCCACTTTCCCTGCTTCCCCTTGCCCCTGCATTCAAGCATTCTTCTACCTTTAAATTTTTTGTACTTTAAGGAAAAAAATAGAAATTATTTTCTTTTCCGAGTCACTGGTTCTTCCAACCATAGGTCTCATTCAGACAAGCGATATTCATGTCCATGTGCTGTCTCAGTATAGAACAGACTGTGCATGGACTGAACACTGACCCATTGTATTCAATAGACCAATTCATATGAGCAATTTTCTGAATCGGACTGTGCAAAGAAAATCACATTATGCACTATTTTGGCCTGATTTTCACACACGGCTTATCCATTCAAGTCAGTTGGTGTGCAATAAAAATGTACAGCAAACGGACACCATTCTTGTGCAGTTCACGTAAAAAATTATCTGTTTTAGTGGCCAGAACACAGATGAGTTTTGTTCTTTCTTATGATTATGGCTAGGGCCACACTGTGACAAAATGCAGTTTCGTGATGCTAAATTGCAACATAAGGAAAATTGAATGTGGTCATGACCTTAAGGGGAATCTGTCAGCAGTTTTATGCTGCTAGGTTCTAACAGCTCCAGCACATGCCAATGAGCTCACGGCTCTCCCCGCCCACCTGACTCTGATTGACATGTTTCTTCCCAGCTGAATCAGCAGCAGGTGGGCGGGGAAAGCCAGGAGCTCATGAATAGCCGGCATGCGCTGGAGCTGTTTAGCACCAGATTTCAGCAAAATGGCTGGGTCAATTAAACAAAGTGACTCAGCATTTTGTTAAGGGGATCTGTCACTTCTCTATGTTGCCCCTAGTTAGGAGACCAAAAAAATGGTGACGGGTTCCTTTTAAAGAGGACATGTCACCTCTCCTGACATGTCTGTTTAAGCAACTACTTGCATCTCCTTGTAATAACAATAAGCATCTATCCCTCCATGTTGTACCATTAATGTATTATTCCTTCTAGAAGTTATGAATAAATTGCCATCAGTTAGCAATAAAGGTCCAGCTGGTTGTTACCAGTTGGGGAGGGTGTCGCAATTAATATTAGGCTCTGATCTGAGGTCTTCAGGGATCTGAGGGTGGGGGGGGGGGCACATTCATTTTGGGGTATGATCTGAGGTCTGTAGGGATCTGTGGCGGTGGGGGCAACAAATTTGGGTCTGATCTTAGGTATGCAGGTTTCTGATGATTTAGTGAGCCACATTAATTTTGGTGTCTGATCTGAGGTCTGCAGTGATCTGAGGGAAGGGGGTTTAACCCCTTAAGGACCAGGCCATTTTTTGCAAATCTGACCAGTGTCATTTTAAGTGGTGATAACTTTAAAACGCTTTGACTTATCCAGGCAATTCTGAGATTTTTTTTTCGTCACATATTGTACTTCATGACACTGCTAAAATTGGGTCAAAAAAGTTAATTTATTTACATAAAAAAATACCTAATTTACCAAAAATTGGGAAAAATTAGCAAATTTCAAAGTTTCAGTTTCTCTACTTCTGTAATACATAGTAATACCCCAAAAAATTGTGATGACTTTACATTCCCCATATGTCTACTTCATGTTTGAATTATTTTGGGAATGATATTTTATTTTTTGGGGATGTTACAAGGCTTAGAAGTTTAGAAGCAAATCTTGAAATTTTTCAGAAATTTACAAAAACCCAATTTTTAGGGACCACTACAGGTCTGAAGTCACTTTGCGAGGCTTACATAATAGAAACCACCCAAAAATGACCCCATCTAAGAAACCACACCCCTCAAGGTATTCAAAACTGATTTTACATACGTCGTTAACCCTTTAGGTGTTGCACAAGAGTTATTGGCAAATGGGGATGAAATTTGAGAATTTCATTTTTTTGTCTAATTTTCCATTTTAACTCATTTTTTTCACTAACAAAGCAAGGGTTAACAGTCAAACAAGACTGTATCTTTATTTCCCTGACTCTTCCGTTTACAGAAACACCCAATATGTGGCCGTAAACTACTGTACAGCCACACAGCGGGGCGTAGAGTGAAAGGTGCGCCGTTTGGTTTTTGAAAGGCAGATTTTGCTGGACTGGTTTATTTACACCATGTCCCATTTGAAGCCCCCCTGATGCACCCCTAGAGTAGAAACTCCCTAAAAGTGACCCCATCTAAGAAACTACACCCCTCAAGGTATTCAAAACTGATTTTACATACGTCGATAACCCTTTAGGTGTTGCACAAGAGTTATTGGCAAATGGGGATGAAATTTGAGAATTTCATTTTTTTGCCTAATTTTCCATTTTAACCCCTTTTTTCCCCTAACAAAGCAAGGGTTAACAGCCAAACAAGACTGTATCTTTATTGCCCTGACTCTGCCGTTTACAGAAACACCCCATACGTGGCCGTAAACTGCTGTATAGTAACACAGCAGGGCGCAGAAGGAAAGGACTGCTATATGGCTTTTGAAGGGCAGATTTCGCTGGAATAATTTTCAGGGGCCATGTCACATTTGAAGACACCCTGAGGTACCTCCACAGTGGAAAACCCCAAGAAGTGACCCCATTTTGGAAACTACACCCCCAAGGAATTTTTCAAGGCATGTAGTGAGCACTTTGACCCAACAAGTGTTTCATTGAATTTAGAAATATTTGGCTGTAAAAAGGAAAATCTTTATTTTTTACAAGAAAATGTCTCTTTAGGCCCACATTATTTATTTTCACGAGGGGTAACAGAGTAAATTACACCCACAATTTGTTACCCATTCTCTCCTGAATATGGCAACACTTCATATGTGGCCGTAAACTTCTGTATGGGCACACTGCAGGGTTCAAAAGGCAAGGACCGCCATATGGCTTTTGGAGGGCAGATTTCGCTGGAATAATTTTCAGGTGCCATGTCACATTTGAAGACACCCTGAGGTACCCCCACAGTGGAAAACCCCAAGAAGTGACCCCATTTTGGAAACTACACCCCCAAGGAATTTTTCAAGGCATGTAGCAAGCACTTTGACCCAACAAGCGTTTCATAGAATTTAGAAATATTTGGCTGTAAAAAGGAAATTTTTTATTTTTTTACAAGAAAATGTCTCTTTAGGCCCACATTATTTATTTTCACAAGGGGTAACAGAATAAATTACACCCACAATTTGTTACCCATTTTCTTCTGAATATGGCAACACTTCATATGTGGCCGTAAACGGCTGTATGGGCACACTGTAAAGTTCAGTGTACTGATAATAATCACCTGATGTATTCGGTATCCTACAAATTTTATATATATATAAGCTTTATATGGTAGGACATAGTCGCCAAATATAGCAGCTAAAAGAAACAAGTGTCTCAAATTATATCAAAGAAATATGTTGTATATTATATGTCATCACATTGCAGAGGCACTGAGGTACCAGAACATACAAAGTTCTAGTCCCCTTTTGTAAAACAACACCCGTCAAGGTATTCATCTAGGGGTGTAATGAGAATTTTTAGCTTTGTTATGGGTTTTATTAGAATGCCAATTGAAATGTGGAGAAACGGGAAATTTTATAAAATGATCAAAGGGGGTTTAGTTAAAAGTCAACAGAGGTGTGGTAGATTCTAAAGCAATCTTTTATGCAAAGACCCGGCTTTGAGGGGAACGTCTCACAATGATGAGTTGTGTCTTTCCTGATTCCATTTCTGGAGCATACCCGACACCTTTTTTGTGGCCTTCTCCGTGTCTCTGTGGGGGGAACTACCCCAGGGAAATGCTGTCCTCGTATTATTCTGCTCTCACTTCCTGTGGCCCTGCTCCCTTCCCTTCCTGTTCCCCAAATAAAAAGTTTTTTATTACATTTTCTTGAAAGTGCAGGAATTTTCCTCTGTTTCCTGCACTTCTGTATATTACAAAAGCATTATAGAGGGCAATTTGCGTCAGGTGTAAAGCCAATTTTTTATACCATGCCCGAGTTTTGCGGAGGGTACTGTATGGTTGCAATACCTGGTCTGACAGATCCACCCCTCCCATAAACTTATTATAGTCCTGGATGCACACAGGTTTGGGGACTGATTCTGTGGATCCACGAACTGGAACAGGGGTGGATCTGTCAGCATGTATGGTAGTAAGTACAAAGACGTCACGCTTGTCTTTGTACTTAACAAGCATCATGTTATCATTGCAAACTGCCCTGCTTTCCCTCACTCTTATCCTTTGGTCTATAAAATTTTTAGGCAGATGTTTTTGGTTTCGTCTGATAGTTCCGCATGCAACAGTGTCTCTGGAAAACAGGCATTTCAGTAGTGGGACACTTGTGTAGAAGTTGTCAAGGTACAAGTTGTACCCTTGACCTAGCAGGGGGTGAATCAAGTCCCATACAATTTTTCCTGCTATTCCAAGGAGAGGGGGGCACTCTGGGGGTTCAATTTTTGAATCTTTTCCCTCGTAAACTCTAAATTTATGTGTATAGCCACTTTGGCTTTCACATAGTTTGTAGAGTTTGATGCCATATCTGGCCCGTTTGTTGGGCAGGTATTGGCGAAAATGCAGTCTGCCCTTGAAGTGCACAAGGGATTCATCAATGGACAGATGCTTTTGGGGGGTGTAGACCTGGGCAAACTTGAGATTATAATAATCTATAATGGGCCGAATTTTGTATAAACGATCGTATTTAGGATCATTAGGGGGTGGACAATCTGCATTATTGTTATAATGTAGAAATTTCAGGAGACTTTCGAATCGGGTCCTGGACATAATGGTGCGGTATAGTGGCGTGTGATGTAAAAGGTCATTACTCCAATATGACCGTAGTGATGGTTTTTTAATTATCCCCATATTAAGTATTAGACCCCAACATTTTTTAATCTCCAAAGGGGTCGTGGGAGTCCACTGAAGGGGTCTTGCATAGTATGAGTTGGGGTGGGCGGCTAAAAATTGATTGGCATAAAGATTAGTTTGCTCCACCATCATGTCTATCAATTCATCAGGAAAAAAAAGGTGGAAAAAATCAGCTTCCGTGAACCCTGCAGTGTTCACATGAATGCCTGTAGTGGCCGTAAAGTCCGGCACCTGAGGTACAAAGTTAGTAGCAGAAGTCCAGCTGGGGTCATTTGTAGAAGCTGATGCGCTGCTAACTCTACTGCGTCTGTGAGAGGGTTCGTCAACTGATGAATCAGAAGTAGAGCTATACACAAGAAAAGATTCTTCTTCTCCACTGTCAGAGTCAGACTCTGAGGCTAGTATGGCATAAGCCTCCTCGGCGCTGAACACCCATTGAGACATTTTGTAAAATTTATATATAGTGCTCCAAAAGAAGTGGAGCTTTATATCACTGGTGACAGAAATTTGTCACTGCTGGTAAATTCAGTGACAAGGACTGGTCACACAGGTAGAAGATAGAGGTTCGGAGGTATGGGGGGGTTTGAAACAGAGTATTTATAATCGGGGACAAGTACGGACGTCCCCAATATTTTTTTATTATTTTTATTATTATTTATATTATTTTTTTCAATAAACGTCTAACTTACCCTAAAACAAGAGCTCTAACCCTAATAACTCCCTAACTAACCCTAATGATTTGCCAAAAACAGGTTACTGACAGTATGGATGACAGGGACTGGGGTGCTGATGTACTGTCACTATTAGCAGACAGCACACAGGCACAGGGGAAAAATTAGGGTCACAGAGAATAATAAGGGGTGATGAAGGGCACAGGGGACAAATGAGGGGCGATGAGGGTCACAGGGGACAAATGAGGGGCACTTTTGGTGTGTGTGTTTCTTTTTTCACAGGTCTAACTTTGCTCTGCCTCCGATCACTTCTCTGACTGAAATGAGAGGATCGAAGGTGAGAGATAGCGTTCTGTAACTCATTGTGATTGGTCCACTGTCAGGAACGGACCAATCACAATGAATTATGTTCAGACAGCTATTTCTCATCTCCGATCCTCTCATTTCAGCGACAGCCAGATGCCAGAAGAGGAGGAGATGTGTGCGCGCATGCGCACACGCGTGGGATCGCTCATTGGGACAACAGGATGTGTGGCGGTGATCTGCGGCCGGGACCACTGCTGATCGGTCCCTGGCCGTCAAGGGGGAGCTGTTTGGTCCCCAACACAGCAAGGTAATTTGTGCTTCAGGTGCGCGATCTCGGCAGGGGAGCATTTAAATGAACGCCGTGCATGTACGGCGTTCTGCGTTCTGGCACAGTTTTCCCCTCCGTACATGCACGGCGTTCTGTGCTAAGGGGTTAAGGGGCCACATGAATTGTGGGGTCTGCAAGGATCTGGTGATTTGAGGTCTGATCGGATTTAAGGGATGGTGGTGTGCGGCGGTTATAGGGAGCCACATTAATTTGGGGTCTCATCTGAGGACTGCATTTACGGGAAGGAGATTGAGGGCTATGTGAACTTGAGGTCTGATCCTGGGGTCTGTATGAATTTGTGGTCTGTATAAATTTGGGGTCTAATTTGTGGTCTGTTAGGAGGTTAGTACCATTTTTTTCTTCAGAGAGAGGTAACTGCATAGATACTGTAAATTAAAGGTCTGCAAGCAAAATTTAAAATAGATGTAAACTAGAAAATTCTTCAACATCCTATTCTCTATACAAATAAATGTAATCTCTAAAACCAGAATGCCCCTTTAAAAATGCACCAAATATATCTGTATGACATTCTATAAATTTTTATTTATAAAATTATATAATTTCTATAAATTTGGTGCAAAATATGGAAGAGCAGACTCCTACAAAACTGACTTTAAAAATTTCCTCATGACAAATCACCACCTTTACTCATGTGGTGATTGTTAAACTGAAGTTGTCATGGCCATTTTTACAAAAGTGGTAACAGATAATGCATCCATATTGGTCATCACTAGCGTTGGTTGAGCACCAAAGTGCTCAGGTGCTCGAGTAGTGCTACTGAGCACCCGAGCACAATGGAAGTCAATGGGAGAACCCGAGCATTAAACCAGGCACCCCCTGCTTTGAAGAGGGCAGGGTATCTGGTTCATAGTAAAACGTCAGAAATTGATGGAAACACCACCAAAATGGTTCGGGGAACAGCATGGGGAGGATGTCTGGATGCATCTTGGAATACCAGGTCACTGCTGGGAACGATGTTGTCCGAGTAGTACGACACTTTTACAGACTGACAATAATACGCACAAAACTGAAGATGAAATCGATTTTAGAGGAAAAATAGTTAGGAAACATACTTTCCTGTATATTTACTTGTATATAAAGTGCAAGTGCTGCCAAAAATTACAAGGAAGAAGCACTCCGATACAACTTGTATATCACATAAAGGAGGGCCTCATTCACATTGTGCTACAATTGTTCAGGTAGTGGGACTCCTACACTCATAAAGCCTATGCACTAAGGGAAAGGGCTGCCGAAAATTACAAAGAACTGGCACTCCAATACACCCTTTATTACACATAAAGGAGGGCATCATACACACCCTTGAAAAATTTTGATTGATAGCCTGCTGGTGATCCTCAAAAACATTAGCAGCAAGGGCCTGCTGGTGACCCTCTAAATCATTAGGGGCGAGAGCCTGCTGCTGATCTGACCATCTAAAAAATTAGGGGTGAGGGCCTGCTGCTGATCTGACCATCTAAAAAAAATTGTGGGTGAGGGCCTGCTGCTGAGCTGACCATCTAAAAAATTTTGTAAGCGAGGGCCTGCTGCTGAGCTAACCATCTAAAAATAATTTGTGGGCGAGGGCCTGCTGCCGAGCTGACCATCTAAAACTTTAGGGGTGAGGGTCTGCTGCTGAGCTGACCCTCTAAAACATTATGGTTAAGGACCTGCTGGTGACCCTCAAAAACATTATGGGTGAGGGCCTGCTGCGGAGCTGACCATCTAAAACTTTAGGAGCGAGGGCAGCCTAATAAGCATGTTGATATGATAGGAGGAGGATGAGAAAAGGGAGATTGAACCATGTAACCTTTTTAGTGGTGGAAGGGGTGATGGGAATACAGTGTATTCAATACACCATAAAAGCCACATTTAGAGTGCCTTTATGTTCAGCCGCTTTCCTTTGGTGGAGTAGAGAAGTCAGGGGAAATCCAGGCCTTGTTCATTTTTATAAGAGTCAACCGGTCAGCATTTTCAGTTGACAGGCGGATGCGCTTATCAGTTATTATGCCCCCAGCAGCACTAAATACACGCTCCGACAAAAGGCTGGCGGCGGGGCAGGCCAGCACCTCCAAGGCGTACAGTGCCAGTTCGTGCCACGTGTCCAGCTTGGACACCCAATAGTTGTAAGGCACACGGGGATCTCTGAGGACGCTGACACGGTCTGCTACGTACTCCTTCACCATCTTCCAAAATTTTTCCCTCCTTGTGACACTAGGCCGCACATCAGGTTGAGGATGCTGACGGGGTGTCATAAAACTGTCCCAGGCTTTGGAGGGTGTTGCCCTGCCTCTGTTGGAACTGCTGTGTGTTCTCCTCGTCTCCCCTCCTCGGTTGGCCAAGGAACTACATACTCTGCAGCCAGCGTTGTCAGCTGGAAATTTTTGGAGCAATTTTTACACAAGGACCTTCTGGTATTGCACCTTCTTGCTCGTCCTCTCTACCACAGGAATAAGAGATGAGAAGTTCTCTTTCTAGTCGGAGTCGAGAAGGGTGAACAACCAGTAATCTGTGTTAGCTAAAATGCGTACAACGCGAGGGTCACGGGAAAGGCAGCCTAACATAAAGTCAGTCTTGTGTGCCAGAGTCCCAACAGACAAGACTTCACTGTCCTCATTAGCAGGATGACTCTCTATCTCCTCATCCACTTCCTCCTCTTCTACCCAACCATGCTGAACAGATGGAATAAAACGTCCATGAGTACTACCCTCTGTAGCAGAGGCAACCGTCTCCTGCTCCTCCTCCTCCTCCTCCTCCTCCTCATCATCATCCAATTCGCTCTTAGAAGACGAACTGAGGGTGGTCTGGCTATCACCCTGTGTACTTTCTTACACCATTTCCACCTCTTCCACATGCAAAGCGTCCGCCCTAATTGTGAGCGTTTGAGTAGACTTAGAAATGGGATGGTTACGCTGATAATAGCGTTATCGCCACTCACCATCTGTGTTGATTCCTCAAAGTTGCGTAAAACCTCACAGAGGTCAGACATCAATGCTCACTCGTCACTTGTGAAGAGCGAAAGCTGACTGGAAAGGCGACGACCATGTTGCAGATGGTATTCCACTACTGCCCTCTGCTGCTCACAAAGCCTGGCCAACATGTGGAAAGTCGAGTTCCAGCCCGTGCTCAATTCGCAGAACAGTCGGTGAGCTGGCAATTGCAAGCGCTGCTTGAGCGTTGCCAGACCGGTGGAAGCTGTCGATGACTTGCGGAAATGGGCACACACGCAGCACACCTTCACCAGAAGCTCAGGCTAATTGGGGTACGTTTTTAGAAACCGCTGAATTACTAGGTTGAACTCGTGGGCTAGGCATGGCATGTGTCTGAGCTTCCCGAGCTCCAAAGCCACCACCAAGTTACGGCTATTATCAGACACAACCATGCCTGGTTGTAGGTTAAATGGCAAGAGCCACAGCTCACTTTGGTCCCTTATCCCCTGCCACAGCACTGCGGCGGTGTGCTGTTTGTCACCTAAGCAGATCAGTTTAAGCACGGCCTGTTGCCGCGTCAGTAGCTGGAAGCACGGCCTGTTACTGCTTCCAGCTACTGACTGATGGTGCTGCAAGATGAGAATTCAGAGGTGGAAGTGGAGGAGGAGGCAGAGGAGGAGGAGGAGAAGGGGAGGTTGCAGCCACTAACGTAGGTGGCGGCGGAAACCCTGATGGAAGTAGGGCCGGCAATCCTTGGCATCTGTAGCACCTGTGCCATCCCAGGGTGTGACTCGCTCCCAACCTCCACATCGTTCACCCAGTGTGCTGTCAGGAAAATGTAGCATCCCTGGCCAAAAACACTTGTCCATGTGTCAGTCGTTAAGTGGACCTTCCAATAACTGCGTTGGTCAGGGTACGGGTGATGTGACGGGACACATGCTGGTGTAAGGCTGGGACTGCACACCGTGAAAAATATTGGTGGATGGGGACAGAGTACCGCAGGACAGCCGCCGCCATCAAGCTGCGGAAAGCCTCAGTGTCCACAAGCCTAAGTGGCAACATTTCCTGGGCCAGCAATTTGGAAAGGTGCGCATTTAGTGCTATGGCTGGGTATTTGCTCTTTCGTTCAAAGGCCTGGGGTATGGACATCTGTACGGTGCGCTGGGACACAGTAGTGGATGTGCTAGCTGATGGTGCTTGCGAAGTTCTAGGTGCATGGCGGGAGGCATCCGGCCTGCGTCTTGGACATGGGATTGGCCAGCACGTAACACAGGGGAAGAGGAGGCAGTGGTGTGACCTGCAGACACTAGTTGTGGACCCAGGCGTTCGGCCCACCTATTAGGGTGCTTTGATGCCATGCGGCGGATCATGCTGCTGGTGGTGAGGTTGCTAGTGTTCACGCCCCTGCTCATTTTGGTACGGCACAGGTTGCAAATGACAATTCTTTTATCGTCCGCACTTTCCTCAAAAAAGCGATAGACTGCGGAACACCTACCCATTGGCAAGGGAAATTGCCGCCTTCTCCCTTTTGCCACCCCACTGCTTCTTCCAGCCTGTTGCGGTGCTGCGGATTCCTCCCCCTCTGTACTGCTGTCCTCGCTCGGGTTGCCACCTTCCCAGGTTGGGTCAGTGACTTCATCGTCCAGCATCTTCTCTTCCACTTCCTCACTCTGGTCATCCTCCTGACTTGTTGACCTAACAGCAACCTTAGTTATTGACAACTGTGTCTCATCCTCATAATGAACCTCTTGAGACACTAATTGCGGTTGACTTATTGGCAACTGTGTCTCATCATCATCATCATTCACCTCATGAAACACTAATTGCCATTCCCCACCGTCATCTTCTTCTGACTGTGGATGCTCCAGAGTTTGGGAATTGGGGCACAAGATCTTCTCATGTCCCTCTACAAGTGGGCTTGGCGAGAGGCCCAAATTAAGGAATGGCGATGAAAACAGCTCCTCGGCATAGCCGAGTGCTGGATCACTTGTTTGCCAAGACTCTCCATGGTTGGTGTAAGCAGTATCAGGGTGAGGATTCTGTTGACCAGACTCTTGGCTACTGAAACTGGACTTTCTGGAAGACAGGGTGGTGCTTAACCGACTGGAAGCATTATTTGCTGCAATCCAACCAACTACCTGGTCGCACTGGTCTGACTTCGAGAGTGGTGTCCTGCGCCGCCCTACAAACTGGGACATGAAGCTAGGTATTGTGGATAAGTGTGTTTCTTGTGCTCTGGCAGCAGGCACAGTTTCACTGCACCCAGGGCCACGGCCTCTGCGTGCACCATCAGCAGCACGGCCACTTACTCGTACCTTACTGCTCGCCATGCGCATATTAAATGGTATATATGCTTGCTAGTATGTCACACGTACAGTAGCGCAGGTTTTGTAAGTGTATGCGCAAATAAAGTACCGTATATGCCGGCGTATAAGACAACTGGGCGTATAAGACGACCCCCAACTTTTACACTGAAAATATAGAGTTTGGGATATACTCGCCGTATAAGACTACCCCTTTTTCAACACACAGCAGTACAATACCGCATCCCACCACCATCCCTGGGTACCTCTGCCATCCCTGAATCCCACCACCATCCCTGGGTACCACTGCCATCCCTGCATCCCACCACCATCCCTGCATCCCACCACCATCCCTAGATACCAATGCCATCCCTGCATCCCACCACCATCCCTAGGTACCACCGCCATCCCATGGTATCACCACCATCCCTGCATCCCACCACCTTCCTTGTCCTGCCTCCCAGACCCTAAACATGTGCCACCTATACCCTGAACATGTTTTTGTTATGTTATTCTTCATATTCACATTCACATATGCACATCTGCGCCGCACTGAGATCTCGCACATGCGCAGGAGCGAGATGCGAGCGGCCGTGAGGATCCCGTGTATCCACGCTCGCCGCATGAAATCTCGCACATGCGTAGGAGCGAGATGAGAGCGGCCGGGAGGATGGCGGTACAAGGTACAGAGCAGGGGGGAGGCATACAAGGTACAGAGCAGGGGGCGGTATACAAGCTACAGCGCGGGGGGGCATATGCCGTGGGTTACATCGCAGCTCTCAGCTGCTGGGGATACAAGGCAATAGCCCGGGCTCTCTCTGTTGATAATTCGGGCGTCCCGGCACTGCAGCGCCCGCCATACCCGGCATATAAGACGACCCCCGACTTTTGAGAAGATTTTCATGTGTTAAAAAGTAGTCTTATACGCAGGAATATACAGGTACACAATGTCACTGATATTTTTAGGATGTGCACACGTTAAACAGAAGGTATAGCGCAAGTAATGTCGCTGTCACCACCTCCTAATAAAAATTTACACTGAATGAATGTCACTGATATTTAGGATGCAGAAACGTTATACAGGAGGTATAGCGCAATTAATGTCGCTGTCACCAGCGACTAATAAAAAATTACACTGAATTAATGTCACTGATATTTCAGATACAGGAGATGTAGCGCAGGTGATGTAACTGTCCGCAGAGGAAAAAGTACACTGGATGTAAGATATTTTTAGGCTGCACACACATTACACAGGAGATGTAGCGCAGATAATGTCGCTGTCACCAGCAGCAAAAAAAATTAGACTAAATGTCACTGATATTTCGGATGCGCTAACGTTATACTGGAAATGTAGGGCAGGTAATGTCGCTGCCAAAAGCATAAAATTTTTTTGACTGAATGTCACTGATATTTTGGATACGCAAACGTTATACAGGAGAAGGAGCGCAGTTAATGTAACTGTCCGCAGCGGACACCGTCTACGGAAAAAGTACACTGGTTGTCACAGATATTTTTAGGCTGCGCACACGTTAGACAGGAGATGTAGCGCAGATAATGTTGCTGTCTGCAGCGGCCAAGCAATTGCAAGCTATGTAGCGCAGGTTGCGCTAAAAATATATATTGCTGCCAGATACAACTATAGTCCTTAAAAGGACTTTTGGGTCTATAACGGCCAGCCAATCACTGTAATGCCAGTAGCCAACATGGCGGGGAGGAGGCTTGAGGATCGCGCTCAAGCACACGCGGTATTTGGCCGAACACCGCGATGTGTCGAGCATCGCGATGCTCGAGCCGAACTAGTGTTCGGACGAGCATGCTCGGCCAACACTAGTCATCACCTTTAAGAAACTTGTTATACTGTCACTTTATGATTGCTGCAACGTTCTGACTCTATGACGTATACTTATTTGATTATGAGAAACAAATGTAAAACACATAATTTCCATTTGTTTAGCTAAGTCTGACATTTGTTGGCAGAAGTGTTTAGACAAAAACACTGCATTCCATTATATAAATGGGGTTCTTTGGGATTTTGATATTGATGGCTTAGCCTCAGAATAAGTCATCAATATCAAATTGGTAGGGGTAGGACTCATGGCACCCTCTGCTGATCAGCTGTATGGAGAGGCTGCAGCACAACTGTCAGCGCGTAGGCCTCTTCCTAGGTCAGTGACATCATGTACCTTAGTCACATGGCCTAGGCATAGCGCGCTCCCATTTAAGTGAACGGGGCTCAGCTTCAGTACCAGGCACAGCCGCTATCCAATGGATGGTAAGCTGTGGGGAGGCTGTGGCTCTCATTGGAGCTCCAGTTAGTGCCAAGACTTTCTCAAACAGCTGATCAACAGGTGTGCTGGGAGTCAAAACAAAACCAATCTCATATTGATGATCTGTCCTGAGGATAGGCCATCAATATGAAAATCCTGGAGAACCCATTCAAAAGCAGATATCCTAAATCAAAATGACATTTTGATATGTCCTGAGTACGTTGAGTCAACATTAATGAAGTCTTTAATCCACAACACCACCGATTTGCAGAAACAAAGGGGGTCATTTATTATCCAGAAATATGCCTATATTACTGCGGGGCAAAGGTTACTTGTGCCTAATCGGCGGCTTTTCCCCCCTTACACCAGGTCTAAAAAAGTGGGGTAGATGGGATAGGGGACGGACAAGGAGGCTCATCTCATTCCTCATTTTCTACGCTGGCTTACATTTAGACTGGCACTCAATGCCCTAAAATTATGTAGAGGCCTGCACCTCTTCATAACTTCGGCAGATCCACTGCCAGATATAGGGGTTATTAAGGCCGGTGCCTTAAACGTCGGTCTTAATAAATGACCCCTAAAGTGCTCTACTGGGCCGTCACAGAATTTGGCACACCTCACAGATTTTTGTTACTGTAAAGTCTCATTCACACGTCAGTGTTTTGGTCAATGATTTCCATCAGTGATTGTGAGCCAAAACCAGGGTTGGAGCCTCCACAGACATAAGGTATAAGGGAAAGATCTGCACCTGTTCTGTGTTTAGAGCTGGACCTGGTTTTGGCTCACAATCACTGAAGGAAATCACGGACCAAAACACTGACGTGTGAATGAGGCTTAAGGGTCCATTCACACGTCCGCAAATGGGTCCGCATCCGTTCCACAATATCGGGAACGGGTGCGGACCCATTCATTCTTAATGGGGCAGGAATGGATGTGGAGAGCACACTATGTGCTCTCCACATTTCCGGAGCGCGGCCCCGAACTTCTGGGCTTCGGCTCCGCAAAAAAATAGAACATGTCCTATTCTTGTCCGCAATTGCAGTTCTATGGGGGGTGCCGTCCGGGTGTATTGCGGATCCGCAATACACCACGGACGTGTGAATGGACCATAAGTGAGACAAGATTCTAACCACATGGTCAAAGTTTACGTAGAATGCTGTGCCAAATTTCAAAATGTAGAAATCCATGTGCCGAAGAGTTATAGGCCATTTTATTTATTCTGGAAAACTGCTCAAAGAACACTAATGTGATCTCACATATTTGAGACATATCACAAAACTATTTGGATTGGATTTCCCCTTTGAAACCTCTTTGGTGCCACTTAAAGGGGTTGTCATCTTCTTCACCCAGGCAGCCCCTCTGAGTGGAGCATTGGAGCGTTTAATGCTCCAATGCTCCCGCTTGCCCTGCTCTGTATAGCGCAGGACAAGGGCTTTTTTTTGTTTACATTTTTACACTGCTAGGCGGAGGCTTCCACCTAGCAGTGTTCACGGTGATGTCACTGGTACTAATGGTCGGGCCTTAGCGCTGACCTAGCTGTTTTGCAGAATCCTCCACCTAGAAGTGTAAAAATGTAAACAAAAAAGCCCTTGTCCTGCGCTGTACAGCGCAGGGCAAGGGTGAGCATAGGAGCATGAAACGCTCTGATGCTCCACTCAGAGAGGCTGCCTGGGTGAAGAAGAGGATATGTTCAGTTTCAGCTCAAAAACTGGACAGCCCCTTTAAGGCCCCTTTACACTGACAGATTAAGCAGGCGACTGTTGGGAAAGAAGCATTCCTTCCTGACAGTCACCTGTTCATCAGTGGAGATGACCGCTGTATTTACAAGCAGTGATCTCCTCCACAATATGGGGAGGAGCGATTGCTAATGCCATTGCTCGTCCCCATACAGACTCGTTGTTTCCCAGCAGCAGAGCATGGAGCATGATTAGATGGCACGATCTGCTGCTGGGAAACAACGATTTTGGTGTCCACACAAACAATCACATTTCCCATTGAACAAGTGTTTTGCTTGTTCATGGGGTAATAGGCGGCACCTTTACCATGGCAGATAATTGCTAATGAACATTGGTGCGGACGCTTGTTAGTGATTATCTGGCCAATGCTCAGCCAGTGTAAAGGGGCCTTTACAGATTTCTGATACTGAAAGAGTAACTAAACCTTTATATAAACTTTTAACCCCTTCTACCTCGGGCCATTTTTCGCCCTTCTGCCCAGGCCATTTTTTGCAAATCTGTCACTTTATGTGGTAATAGCTTTGGAACACTTTTATCTATCCAAGTCATTCTGAGATTGTTTTCTCGTGACACATTGTACTTTATGATAGTCATAAATTTAAGTCAATATATTTCACCTTTATTTAAGAAAAAATCCCAAATTTACCCAAAATTTTTAAAAATTAGCAATTTTCAAAATTTCAATTTCTATGCTTTTAAAACAAAAAATGATACCTCTGAAAATATTTATTACTTCTGAAAACTTCCCAAGAACATTACAGCCACCATAGATTCATGGAGTACCCCCTTTACCTCTTGGTTCGGTAGACGTACCTTAATTAAGTCCATATCAGTACCCAAAATTCTGTACCACATGTCAGCATTACCCATTCCCTTACCAAGGGCCTTCTTCACACAACTAAGGCAATGCTTTTCCAGATTCCTCTGGAAAAAAAATCACACCGGCATTTACCTCATTCTACATTGATACAACCAAATAGGCTTGGAGGGATGGGCTTGCCCGATATGTCAGTCTACTATAGGGCGGTACAAGGGGCGAGGTGCCTAGAATGGATCAGGTGCACAGATGATAGACTAGATATATTAGCAGAAGCAGGAGATATGAGACCTCCTCTGAGATCCTTCCTGCTTTCACCCCCCAGTGACATGATTCGGCAGACTAACTCGCTAAGCAGCATGGCAAAAACCACCATGAAATTATGGCATTCTGATATGGCTAAAATATTACTCTCAACCCAGGAAATATCACCTGTGCTTCAGGTGAGAGATATTTTATGGGGTTCCAGAAGGGCCTTCAGCTCCACTTTGCCGGATGACACTCTAGACCTGTCCCTTCCGGTAGTTGACCTGTTGGACCCCACAGGGCTTCCCATAGAAAGCTGGGACTCACATCCTAAACTGCAATCACTAACTTTTATCCACAAAATGCACATCAAACAATATCTAGGGAAGAGGAAAACTTTGCCCAACACTCCCAAAACACAATTTTAAAAAATGATCCTATCTAAAACATCGCCTGGAAAGAAAGTGGCACAAATATATTCCTTGCTGGTTTCCCAGGCCAGACCCGACACATATAGCTTCATCCTCAAGTGGGAAAAAGACCTAGTCACTAAGTTCTCAAATAGAGAAATCTCACAACTTTGCTCCAACGCCCATAAAGTATCTAGATGCGTAAAGCTTCAGGAAAACTTATACAAAGTGACCTCTAGGTGGTACTACATGCCTCAAAGTCTTCACCTCATTTACCAGGAGTGTGACCCTAAGTGTTGGAGGTGTCTTAGTGCTGAGGGTACATTCCTCCACATCTGGTGGTCTTGCCCCAGCATTACTATCTTCTGGCAACAAGTATGTTCATTAAGTTCAAATATAAGCAACACACAGGTCTTACCTTCAGAAAAAAGATGTTTATTGGAATTATTGGGAGATATCAAATGCAACAGACAAACCACTTCTCTGATAAGCCAACTCTTAGCTGCTGCTAGGGTTCTGATCGCGTACAATTGGAAAAGTCAAACTGCCCCCTCTTGCTCTCAATGGATAATGAAATGTGACGCCATATATAGGATGGAACAGATTGCAGGGTGGGAATCCAAGAGAACACATATGTTTGAGGCCTTCTGGTCGCCATGGAAAAAATTCAGAAAGTTTTCTTCTTAATGCCCAAATGACAAGCTTCCAGATTGCATCATCTCTAGTAGAAAGGTACACCCCCTCCCCCCTTCCCCTTCTTTTCCCATCCCCCCCCCCCCATTGAAGGTACATTTCTGTAACTGCAGACAATTACTGTAATATGAGATGAGTGTACCCTCTTGTGGGGAACGTTTTCTTCTCTGTATTTTCTCTGCTCATCATTTCTCAATAAACATTTTAAATCCCCCCCCCCCAAAAAAAAAGAAATTGTCTACTTTATGTTGGCATCATTTTGTAAATGTAATTTTATTGTTTTAGGACGTTAGAATTTTAGAAGCAATTCTTAAAAATTTCCAAAACTCACTTTTTAAGGACCAGTTCAGATCTGAAGCCACTTTGTGGGGCTTACATAGTGGAAATCCTCCATAAATGACCCCATTGTAGAAACTACACCCCTCAAGTTACTCAAAACTGATTTTACTAACTTTGTTAACCCTTTGGAACAAGAATTAAAGGAAAATGGAGATGACATTTTCTAAATTTCACTTTTTTGGCAGATTTTCCATTTCAATCCATTTTTTTCTTTAACACATCAAGGGTTAACAGCCAAACAAAATTCTATATTTATTACCCTGATTCTGCAGTTTACAGAAACACCCCACATGTGGTCGTAAACTGATGTAAGGGCAGGGAGCAGAAGAAAAGGAGTGCCATATGGATTTTGGAAGGCAGATTTTGCTGGACTAGTTTTTAGATGCCATGCCCCTTTTGAAGCCCCCCTGACGCACCCTTACAGTAGAAACTCCCCAAAAGTGACCCCATTTTTGGAAGCTAGGGGATAAGGTGCCAATTTTATTGGTACTATTTTGAGGTACATATGATTTTTTTTATTGCTCTATATCACGTTTTTTGTGAGGCAAGGTAACCAAAAAATGGCTGTTTTGGCACTTTTTTTTTTTTTTACAACATTTATCTGACAGGGTAGATTATATGCTATTTTTATAGAGCAGGTTGTTACAGACGCAATGATATCAAATATGTCTACTTTGTTTGTTTCAATTTTGCATAATAAAGCATTTTTTGGGAAAAAATTATGTTTGTGTCTCCATTTTCTGAACGCCTTATTTATTTATTTATTTTTCTGTCGATCATCTTGTACAGGGCCTTGTTTTTTGCAGGAAGAGTTGACTTTTTATTGGTACCATTTTTGGGTACATATGATTTTTTTGATCATTCATTATTACACTTTATGGGGCAAGGTGACCAAAAAATTGGTTGTTTTGGCACAGTTTTTATTTATCTATTTTTACAGCATTCACCTGAGGGGTTAGGTCATGTGACATTTTTACCTAATATGTATACTTTTTCTTATTATTTAGTTTTACACATTAATAGCATTTTTGAAACAAAAATAATGTTTTAGTGTCTCCATTGTCTGAGAGACATAGCTTTTTTATTTTTTGACCGATTGTCTTAGGTAGAGTCAAATTTTTTATGGGATGAGGTGACAGGATTCGTACTATTTTGGGGGCATACGCCTTTTTGATTGCTTTGTGTTGCAATTTTTGTGATGTAAGGTGACAAAAAATGGCTTTTTTGGCACTGTTTTTGTTTTATTTTTTTTACAGTGTTCAGCTAAGGGGTTAGGTCATGTGATATGTTTTTAGAGCTGGTTGTTACGGATGCGGCGATACCTAATATGTGTACTTTTTTAAATTTATTTCACTTTAACACAATAATAGCATATTTGAAACAAAAAAAATGATGTTTCAGTGTCTCCATGTTCTGAGAGCTATAGTTTTTTTTATTTTTTGAGCGATTTTCTTATGTAGGAGCTCATTTTTTTGCAGGATGAGGTGATTGTTTTATTGGTACCATTTTGTGGGACATACGCCTTTTTGATCGCTTGGTGTTGCATTTTTTTTTATGCTGTTTATCGGATGGAGTGGATCATGTGATATATTTATAGAGCCGGTCGTTATGGACGCGGTGATACCTAATATGTGTGTTTTTTCCTTTTTTTTTCTATTTTTTATTAAAATCAGTGGAAAGGGGCGTTTTTTCTTTTTTTACTTGAAACTTTATTTTTTTTATTAAAAACACTTTTTTTTGCTTTTTTTTACTTTATTTCTGTCCCACTCTGAGACTTCAACTTTTGAGGGTCTGATCCCCTCTGCAATGCATTACAATACATCTGTATTGTAATGCATTGCCTGTTAATGTATTACACAGAGTAATACACTAACAGGTTGCCTAGGAGACCCAGCCTGGGGCTGGATCTCCTCGGCAAACAGGACTAGAACCCAAGCAAACACAGGACATGGATCAGACAACAAGACAAACTGGAACCAGTACAGAAGCAGATGCCTGGACCCCATGCGGAATGGAAGCATGGTGGTCATAGGCAGAGCGGCACACAGACTAGAGATCCTCTCTCCGAAGAACCCAGGAGCCCTCTCAAGAAGGCAGGACATACACGGGATAGGAACAGTAAGGCACTGCAGGCAAGACCTTGAACAGGCAGGATCAGAAGCAGTAGGCACTGCCAAGTTATCAGACACAGAGCACTGCTAGGCTAAACATGGACCAGTGGATCAAGACACAGAACAGGTACAGAAGAAGAGGCAAGGCAACAACATCAACAACACCAGCAATAACACATTACCAGGCAGCACCACAAACAAGGGCAGATGGCAAAAACCCCTGGGTCAGCAGCAAGGGGCTACACCCAGCAAGGTAGAAGATAGACTGACTTTCTGCCCCACAGCTCACAGATAGATATAGATGCATAAGAAGGCACCTGATAAGCCACACCCAGGCACAGATCTGGGAAAGTTATCCCTATCAGAACCCAGAGTACCAGAACCATAGAACATACAATCACAAGTGTCAGTTCGCACCAGTCACAGAATGCTGCAGCCAGCACACCCGAACAACAACCAGCATGCACAGGTTAAATGTAGCCAGTACGAGGTTACAGGCAGCCAGCCTACACAAAACAACGAATAACAGAATCGCACTGCGATACAAACAGACATCCATACTTAAGTCATGTTCACACACAAGGCTGCAGCCAGCACGCATTGCAGAACCAGCATACATGGGAACGCCCACAGCCAGTACACAAAGCGCATGCAGCCAGCCTGCATGGCACCGGTAACAGGAACCACAGAGATACAGACACGGAAGCCACAAACACAGGCCACAGTTCACACACAAAGGGTCCATTCACACGTCCACAACTGTTTTGCGGTCTGCAAAATTGTGGAACAGATGCGGACCCGTTTTGCAGACGTGTGAATGGACCCAAAACCACAGCCAGCACGCAGCCCCAAGCAACCAGCATACAAAGGAGTCAGCCTGCAGCCAGTATGTGAGAGGGCATGCAGCCCGCCTACACAGCCACAACTGTAACAGTGAACCACACCGTGACATCCAGTGTCCGTAAAGTCAGCGTCCAGTGGTGTACAGAGAACAGAGTTTTTAGTGCACAGTGAATGGTGCGCTTTAGGCAGGGAAAAGTGTAGTAAAAATAGAAAATTGATTAATAAAGTATATTAGACAGAGTTTTATTAGGGCATTAGGGACAACATAATAAAAGTTTATGTAAATGTTTAGTTACTCTTTAAGATCTGATGATAAGAATCTATCTGCTCTGCCATTGATGTCAGTGAAGATTACTTGCCTTTTTACAAATCAGTCATAATCTGTGATCACACATTTTATCACGGATTTTCTCACTTGTATTTATAACATTTCTCAGAAAATGCTTTGGTTTACTTTTCTAACCAAACAAAATGAAACAGTATTATATGATAGTTATATTTGGTGTTACTGACCTCTTCCCTGGGTCTCTTTTAATGTAACTTCGGACTATGTGGTTAGTATGCCTGTAGAACTTTACTCTTCCTCCTCACATGTCAAGAATTGTAGTCCAGGAAGTGAGAAATATGCATAAACAGGCTAAACAGGATCTTATAAGATTAGAATACTCACGTCATCTGCACAATCATGCAGTGCTTCCGCTTTTCATTAAGGCCCCTTGCAGACGAGCGTGTCCGGATTAGGTCCGGATGCATCCCGGTGCATTACGGCAAACCCGCGCGAGTAGGAAACGCAATTGAAACTAGTTTTGACTGCGATTGCGTTCCGATGTTCAGTTTTTATCGCGCGGGTGCAATGTGTTTTGCACGCGCGTGATAAAAAACTGACTGTGGTACCCAGACCCGAACTTCTTCACAGAAGTTCAGGTTTGGGTTAGTTGTAGTGTAGATTGTATTATTTCCCCTTATAACATGGTTATAAGGGAAAATAATAGCATTCTGAAAACAGAATGCATACGGTAGTACAATAGGGCTGGAGGGGTTAAAAAAAATATATAATAATTTAACTCACCTTAATCTACTTGTTCGCGCAGCCGGCATCTCTTCTGTCTTCATCTGTGAGCAATAGGACCTTTGATGACGTCACTGCGTTCATCACATGGTCCATCACATGATCCATCACCATGGTGATGGATCATGTGATGAGCGTAGTGACGTCATCAAAGATGAAGACAGAAGAGATGCCGGCTGCGCGAACAAGTGGATTAAGGTGAGTTAAATTATTATTTATTTATTTTTTAACCCCTCCAGCCCTATTGTACTACTGTATGCTAAGTGCCTGCGCCTGTACGATACTCCTGCTCCAGAGGGCAACAGCGCTCTGATTACGTCACTAGGCTCGGCGCATGCCCAGTGACACTATTGAGGCTGTTGCCCTCAGGAGCAGGAGTATCGTACAGGCGCAGGCACTTAGCGATACTGCGCCTGCGCGGGATTTCGGAGGCCAAGAGAGGAGGAAGCAAGGACGGTGCAGTGAATAAATTAAATGACGTAGTGGAGGGGGCGGCGCCGTTCGGCTCCGATGTGGGAGTACATTTATTTCTTAGGAGGCGTGCTGGGCTTGGAAGAAAGGCGGGCTGGGCACTGCAGGGGGGCGTTACTGGGCACTAGAGCAGAGTAATAACGCCCCTCTGGGCACCTTGAGGCTTAATTAGCATATCAGTAAAATAGCTTTTTCATCTGAATGAAAAGTTGAATAAAAGAAAGAGGACACATGCAGGAATGAAGGTACTTTATTGCACATTGCAATGTTAACAGT
This sequence comes from Bufo bufo, assembly GCF_905171765.1. NCBI lineage: Eukaryota > Metazoa > Chordata > Amphibia > Anura > Bufonidae > Bufo > Bufo bufo. Next base: position 579,763,286 of record NC_053391.1, read on the forward strand.
ATTATAGGCTCAAAATAGGTGACAGATTCCCTTTAACTCTGACACAATAGAAAATGGATCCTTCCCCCATTGACTTTCAATGGAGTTCATGACTGATCCGTCTTGGCTATGTTAAAGATAATACAACTGGATCCGTTCAGAACGGATGCAGACGGTTGTGTTATCAGTAACGGAAGCGTTTTTGTTGAACCCTGCCGGATTCAGCAAAAACGCTAGTCTGAAAGTAGCCTAACTTCTGATCATTACACAAATTTATCTACACCAGGGATGCTCAACCTTGGTAAGCTGTGAGGAGACAGCAGCTCTCACAAGAGCACTGGTGCCTTCTCAAAGATCATAGATCCAAAGTCGATTCGTTCAAACACTTTGTTTTAATTCTGCCCGGAGACAGCGTGCCTAGAGTGTTTGGCACCCAGGGCGGGTCCTTTCTCTGGCATAACCCACCCCCGCCCCCGCTAATACTTTAAAAAATTGTAGCCTCTAACAGTAGTATTGCCCTCATTGTACATCTTCACAGTAGTTTTGTCCAGATATGTACAGTATGTGCCCCCTCTCGGTAGTTATGCCCATATTGTGCCCCCTCACGGTAGTTATGCCCACACTGAGACTGATCCTCCACCACACCCATGCACCCATAAGCACTACAGATTCCCTTACGTCCTAACCAGTGGCACAAATGGGGTATTCTGCCCCTGTGGACTGGTTAGGACAGGTGGAAGTTTAATGAACAAATAAAAAAACACCGGCATGCACACGCCCTCTCTGCCCCCAATAAAGAGGGGTGTGACCCTCCAAAGGATGTGTTTTTTTCTGTCCTGCGGACAGGACGGGACGGGTGGTGCACTCCTCCATCCCTCGGTGGAGAGAGTGTTGTTTTTTCCCCCCTTTCTATTCTATTTTTGAATCCCATAAGGGTTTACATGTTCCCTTGGGAACTGCTCCGCTCCTCCGATGCGGCGGAGAGGGTCCTCCGGTTATGCCGCTGGTTGCCTCCCTTGCAGAGAGCCCTGCTACTGTGGGGCTTACCTCATTTTCCGTGCTGGAGCGGCGGTGGCTGCGTCCCACATGTCCTGCTGGGCGCCGCCATCCTGCGGAAGTGACGTCAGGTGACGTCACTTCCGGGTTTTCGCTCCGGCCGATCGGGCTCGGCCAGAGGTGTATTTTCATATTATAGGGCCGTGGGAGGCCTTTTAATGTTTTCAGGGCCCTCTCTAGGTCCACAATATAAAGTTATTTCTTTTTGTTCGTCTTTTAGTTCAAAGATACAAACTCAGAGGCTTACCCCGCCCCCTTGTGGGCGGGGCTTTCTCTTTTGGCGCCAACAACCCTATTTAAACTGGATGAAGCTCCAGGTTCAGTCTCCTGGAGCGCAGCTTGCTGTCAACCTTGAGTGTGGTTTGGTGCTAGAGTGTTGTTACCTCTGTGCTGAAAATTCTTTTTTGTGCTGTTATATTGAGCTTGCTAGGATCTTCTGGGTAAAGATCCTAAAGCTTGCCATTAAGCCTTGTCTTCTTGAATTTTGCTAAATTCATCTCTCATTTTAATTTTCAGCCATGTCGTCTACCGGTGACGGTGAGCGAGAGCCCGGCAGGAAGTCCGCGGGCAAGAGGCGCCACCTGCAGTGCCATGACTGTCAGATTGTCCTGGAGGACTCTTACGATTTCTCCCGGTGCCCATCCTGCAGGGCCAAGACCCTCCCCCCGCTGGAGCCATCTGTCCACGACGTGGTCGACTGGGTGAAGGGGTACATGGAGTCCAACATGTCCCAGGTCAACGCCTCCATACAAGAATTGAAGAGTGCCCTGGTCTCCAAGCGTCATCGTCCCTCCTCCCCCCATCGTGCTATGGAGGTCTCAGGGGCTTAGGAGGCGAGAGAGGGTTCAGCCTCTTCCTCCTCGGATGAGGAGGATGGTTTTACATATTTTTTCCCGCTGGAGAAGGCCCAGCGACTATTAAAATCCGTCCGGTCGGGGGACCAGGACGTTGATCCGGGGGAAGCCTCATCCTCTGCCTCTAGGGGGCCTAGGGCCTTTAAAGCGGATGATTCTCTCCTATCTCTGATGAAAACAGAGTGGAGAAAGCCAGAGAAAGGTCCAGTGTTGACCAAAAGGTTCAAGGCGGTGTTCCCGGTTAAAGAGGATCAGGTATCGTCCTGGGGGCCTGTCCCTAAGGTGGACATGGCTATAGCAAAGTTATCCAGAAGGACCCTGATCCCTTCAGACGACGGGTCAAGTTTGCTGGACCCAATGGACCGGAAGGCGGACTGCGCCCTTAGGCGCACTTACTCCTCGGCCTCCGCTTCCGCCTCTGTCGCAATTTCCTCGTCCGAAGTGGCAAATTTTCTAAGATCTAGATTTTCGCAAATCCAGTCTGACCTGGACCAAGGGGTCTCTAGGGACGACATTCTGGCCTCATGCAAGACGGCCAGCCTAGCCATTGACTTCTTGTGTGACGCAGCTCCACAACAACTGAAGTTGGCATCCAAGACCATGGCTCTTTCAACCGCGGGCAGGCGTCCGCTTTGGTTGAAACCTTGGAAGGCCGATACGGCCTCAAAACATAACCTCTGTGCCATGGCATATGAACCCGGCAAACTCTTTGGTGCAGAGCTTGACCACATAATGGAGGGGCTGTCGGACAAGAAGGGCAAGTCCCTTCCCCAGCAGTCCTTTCGTGGTCGGGGCAGGGGGTATAGTTCCAGAGCGGAACCGCAACCCAGACCCCAGAGGAATTGGGGTTCCCGTAGAGGAGGAAGATCCTCTCGGGGTTCTAGACCCCCCAAGAAGTCCTCGGCGCTCTGATTGCGGGCCTCCTCGAGGCTCTTGGTATTTAGCCGGCCTGACTGGAGATCTTGGGCTCCCTTCTCCCCACATTCCCGTAGGCGGCCGCCTACAGCACTTTCTACCTTGTTGGCAGGATCATATACAGGACAGTTGGGTCCTGCGTGTAATTTCGCATGGCTACCTTGTAGACTTGAGCAGTTTGCATCTGGACAAGTTTGTTCAGACAAGGCTTCTTCCCAGCAACAAACAGAAGATTCTAGAAAGCTACGTGCTAGAATACTTCCAGAAGGGGGCCTTAGAGGAGGTTCCTCTCCAAGAGAGGGGAACAGGTATCTACTCCCCAGTTTTCCTGGTACCCAAGAATACCGGAGGTTGGAGGATGATTATAGATCTGAGGTTCTTCAACCGTTTCATAAAACAAAAGAAGTTCCGTATGGAAACTATCCAGTCAGTGACCAATCTTCTTATGCCGGGAGATTTCTTGGCAACCTTAGACCTCAAGGATGCTTATCTCCATATTCCCATCCATCCTGGGTCCAGAAGATTCTTAAGGATCGCGGTAAACATTGGGGGGGTCCTAAAACATTTTCAGTTTGTGGCCCTCCCATTTGGAATTTCTTCAGCCCCACACACTTTCACCAAAGTAGTGGTCTCTGTGGTGGCCGCTCTAAGGCTTCAGGGCCTGAGCATAGTTCCATACCTGGACGACTGGCTCCTCAGAGCTCCTTCCCAAGCGATCCTGTCCCAACACATCCAACAGGCTGTTACATTCCTACATCAGTTAGGATGGATAATCAATTGGGACAAATCCCAACTTCAACCAGCCACCTCGGTAAGGTTCCTGGGGTTCATGGTGGATTCAATCAGGATGACAATTCATCTCACTCCCGAAAGAAGGCAATCCGTGCAACAAACAGCCCGTTCTCTCTCTGTACCAAAACAGGTAACGATTCGAACGTGGATGAGGATGTTGGGACTAATGTCTTCAACCGCAGAGGCGGTACCTTGGGCATTATGGCACCTACGTCCGCTTCAGTCGGAGGTATTAGCCAAGTGGAATCACAGTCCGGTGGGACTCAATTCCGTGCTCTCCCTGCCTTACAAAGTCCGATCCTCTCTGAGGTGGTGGTCCCACCTCACGGACGGCAAGTCCCTGATCCAACCCTCTTGGATCATACTTACTTCAGACGCATCCCTAGTAGGCTGGGGTGCGCATCTTCAGGACAAGACAGTCCAGGGAACTTGGACACCTCAGGAGAGGTTATTGTCATCGAATCTCCTGGAGATCAGAGCAATCAGACTAGCTTTTCTTCATTTTGCTCCCATCATTCGAGGGAAAGCAGTAAAGGTACAGTCAGACAGCATGACCGCTGTACTGTATATCAACAAGCAGGGAGGCACGAGGTCACAAAGTCTCCTGAGAGAGATAGGTGTGATTTTGGATTGGGCAGAACTGAACCTCACCCACTTATCAGCCGTTTACATTCGCGGAGTTCACAATGTGATTGCGGATCGTCTGAGCCGAGGTCTTCCAACCGGAGAATGGTCACTCCATCCAGAGGTCTTCAAGGAGATAACGCTCAGGTGGGGCATGCCAGAGATCGATCTCATGGCAACGAGGTTCAACACCAAGGTGGAGAAGTATTGCTCCCTTTACAGGGAGGACAACCCGGTGGCAATAGATGCACTGTCAATCCCATGGAGGTTCAGGCTGGCCTACATCTTCAAAATCACTGTAGAATTGCAGTGGCCAATATGGCGGAACTGCTCAGACCCCAAACACTGTAGCGTGTTTCTCATTGGGCGAGCAGTCCCATCGCATGTGAACCACAGAAATATCGTGGCAGATATGGAGGAGCTGCTCAAACCCCAAACACTGTAGCGTGTTTCTCATTGGGGGAGCAGTCCCACCGCATGTGGACCGCAGCAAACGACCATCCCGAGCAATAAATGCGTACAAAGGAGGACGCCAGCGCGGTCCACATGCACCACAGAAGCATCCTGCACAGGCCGGAGCATTGTGCGGATGAAAATACAATTATATAAATCACTGAAGAAAATGCACCAAAAGGATATGTCACTGACTAAACTAGCTGGTCATACAAGCAGATATTAAAAGCTGAGACTTCCGCCAATATGTTCCTGTCAGGAAGATATCGGAGCCCATCATTGCACCACGTCACGGTCACTCAGCATGGCAAAGGGTCCTACCACTACGCTAACTATGGTGTGAACACGGTCTGAAGGTGATGTGATCCAGCTCACAGCCCAGCCTGCACACAAATGCCTAGCAGGACAGCCAGTGCAATGTGAACAAAGCAGGACTGTGAGCCCCACCCATATCAGACCATGTGATGAAGGATTCCAGGTGCAAAGGAATGTTCAATTGCCAGATGAAGGCACATTCAAGACATATAAAACAAAATCACTGTAGAATTGCAGTGGCCAATATGGCGGAACTGCTCAGACCCCAAACACTGTAGCGTGTTTCTCATTGGGCGAGCAGTCCCATCGCATGTGAACCACAGAAATATCGTGGCAGATATGGAGGAGCTGCTCAAACCCCAAACACTGTAGCGTGTTTCTCATTGGGGGAGCAGTCCCACCGCATGTGGACCGCAGCAAACGACCATCCCGAGCAATAAATGCGTACAAAGGAGGACGCCAGCGCGGTCCACATGCACCACAGAAGCATCCTGCACAGGCCGGAGCATTGTGCGGATGAAAATACAATTATATAAATCACTGAAGAAAATGCACCAAAAGGATATGTCACTGACTAAACTAGCTGGTCATACAAGCAGATATTAAAAGCTGAGACTTCCGCCAATATGTTCCTGTCAGGAAGATATCGGAGCCCATCATTGCACCACGTCACGGTCACTCAGCATGGCAAAGGGTCCTACCACTACGCTAACTATGGTGTGAACACGGTCTGAAGGTGATGTGATCCAGCTCACAGCCCAGCCTGCACACAAATGCCTAGCAGGACAGCCAGTGCAATGTGAACAAAGCAGGACTGTGAGCCCCACCCATATCAGACCATGTGATGAAGGATTCCAGGTGCAAAGGAATGTTCAATTGCCAGATGAAGGCACATTCAAGACATATAAAACAAAATCACTGTAGAATTGCAGTGGCCAATATGGCGGAACTGCTCAGACCCCAAACACTGTAGCGTGTTTCTCATTGGGCGAGCAGTCCCATCGCATGTGAACCACAGAAATATCGTGGCAGATATGGAGGAGCTGCTCAAACCCCAAACACTGTAGCGTGTTTCTCATTGGGGGAGCAGTCCCACCGCATGTGGACCGCAGCAAACGACCATCCCGAGCAATAAATGCGTACAAAGGAGGATGTTTTATATGTCTTGAATGTGCCTTCATCTGGCAATTGAACATTCCTTTGCACCTGGAATCCTTCATCACATGGTCTGATATGGGTGGGGCTCACAGTCCTGCTTTGTTCACATTGCACTGGCTGTCCTGCTAGGCATTTGTGTGCAGGCTGGGCTGTGAGCTGGATCACATCACCTTCAGACCGTGTTCACACCATAGTTAGCGTAGTGGTAGGACCCTTTGCCATGCTGAGTGACCGTGACGTGGTGCAATGATGGGCTCCGATATCTTCCTGACAGGAACATATTGGCGGAAGTCTCAGCTTTTAATATCTGCTTGTATGACCAGCTAGTTTAGTCAGTGACATATCCTTTTGGTGCATTTTCTTCAGTGATTTATATGGCCTACATCTTCCCTCCAATTTCCTTGATACCAAGGGTCTTGATGAAGATCAGGCAGGACCAAGCGTCAGTTATCGCCATTATCCCATACTGGCCGAAAAGGACTTGGTTTACCCAACTCTTACAAATGAGTCGGGGTCAATTTCTGAGGCTTCCCCCAGAGAGAGTACTGGTGTCGGGGGGCACCCAGGTCTCCTCAAATCTTCAAATGTTCAACCTGACGGCCTGGAGGTTGATCAGTCCCTTCCAGGGATAGAAGGGCTATCGGGGTCTGTCTTGAGAACCCTGGAGCACTCCAGATCAGAAGCTACTAATAAAGCCTACTCCAGAATCTGGAAGATCTTTTCATCCTGGTGTACAAGACATCAGCAAAGATCCGCTGAAGCTTCCATCCCGATGATCCTCCAATTTCTTCAGGACGGTCTGGACAGGGGGCTATCACCAGCTACCCTTAAAGTGCAGATTTCAGCTATCTCTGCTTGTCTCAACAGAGCTATTTCTCAAGACCCCCTTATCAAGAGATTCCTGAAGGGAGCCTCAAGATTAAAGCCTACAGTAATCAGACCTATCCCGGCCTGGGATTTGTCGGTCGTGCTCAGGGGGTTATCATCTCCCCCCTTTGAGCCCCTAGAGGAGGCGGGATTCAGGTTCCTGACCTGGAAGATCACCTTCTTGTTAGCTGTTACCTCTGCAAAGCGAGTTGGGGAACTCCAGGCTTTTTCTGCCTTTGAGCCATATACAAAGTTCCTACAGGATCGGGTACTTCTAAAATTTTTACCTACCTTCATCCCAAAGGTTCCTTCCTTTGACAATATTAATCAGGTGATCTCCCTACCAACTTTGGCTCCACCCCCCTCCTCTGAGGAAAGAGGGCTCCATACCCTCGATATTGCGAGATGTCTAAGGATTTACCTGGCACGCTCCAAGGTATTTAGGAAGGATGAAAACCTCCTTATCCTTTTTTCCGGTACCCATAAGGGGAGGAAAGCCTCTAAGCCCTCCATCAGTCGTTGGATTAAAGAGGCAATTCGGGAGTCTTATATGTCTCAGGGTTCGGAGCCCCCTGAATTTGTAAGGGCCCACTCTACTCGAGCAGTGGCCACTTCTTTTGCAGAGAGAAGCTCGATCCCATTGGATGTGATCTGTAAGTCAGCTTCTTGGAGTTCTCACTCCACTTTTATCTCACACTATAGAGTGGATACCAGAATACATAGTTATTCCTCATTTGGCCGGACAGTGTTATCTTCCGCCAGGCATGAGGACCCTCCCATGGGGGTTTCTACTTGCTAAATCCCCATTTGTGCCACTGGTTAGGACGTAAGGGAATCGTTAATTTCTAACGATAATTTGTTTTCCCTTAGTCCTAACAGTGGCACACAAATTTCCCCCCCTATGTTATTATGATTATGTTTATCTACTTGTAATTACACATCCTTTGGAGGGTCACACCCCTCTTTATTGGGGGCAGAGAGGGCGTGTGCATGCCGGTGTTTTTTTATTTGTTCATTAAACTTCCACCTGTCCTAACCAGTCCACAGGGGCAGAATACCCCATTTGTGCCACTGTTAGGACTAAGGGAAAACAAATTATCGTTAGAAATTAACGATATTGGTTGGTGACTGGCTCATGCAGCTTTATACCTGCTCCATCTTCCCAAGATGGCTGGACCATTGCACAAAACAATCAGTTTTACCTTTGTGTGTAAAAATCCTATTTACCCTAATAGATCTCAAGACATATTAGGTATTGGCGCGTTCGAAAATGTCTGAACTATTAAAATATTTTTTTTTAAATCCTGTATGGTGAACACTGTAACAGAAATATATATTTTTTTTAAAAGCGCGATTTGCCATATTTTTGTCATCTTGTCCCCCCAAAAGATTAAAATTGATCAAAAAGACGTACAGACCACTTAACTGGCACCAATAAAAAATACAGTTTGCTACACAAAAAACAAGCCCTAATGTCAGAATAGATCAAGAAAATTTTGATTTTTTTCAAAGGTTTTATTTTTTTTTAAGTAGTAAAACAATAAAAAAAAACTATACAAGTTTGGTACCACCACATTTGTATTGAGCCATAGAATAAGGATGTCAGGTCATTTCTAGAGCACAGTGAATGTAGTGATGTCAAAACCCCAGAAACCTTGGAGGAATTCATTTTTTTTTTTTTTTTTTAGATTTTGCCATACACAGAATTTTTTTCCTGTTTCCCAATGCGAGATATGGTAAATTAAATGGTGGCATTAAAAAAATCCATTGTTTCATGCAAAAAGTAAGCCCTCATATAGCTATGTGAACAGAAAAATAAAAAAAGTTATGGTTATTGGAACGTGAGGAGGAAAAATCCAAAATGCAAAAATGAAAATAGGCCTCGATGCCGAAGGGTTACAGAACTACTTAAAGAGTTACTATGTCTTCTTGTTTGGGATGTTGATAGGTAAACAATTTGGAACCCTGCCCTCATCATGCCCCCTTTTTGGAAAGTGGTGAAGGTAATGTAAAAATGCCAACTGTGAACAAATTTAATCACAATAGCATTTAAAGGGACCCAAACTTTTTACACAAGAAAACTGGTGTACGGGGATGATAAATAAGTTCTCAGTCGCATCTTTACTGGGGACATTCTGAAACATTTAATGGGAAAATGGATTACTGTAGCTTAATGTACCATAATGTGCCTAAACCTCAACCAATTGCCTTGAAACATTGCACAATCTAAGATCTCAGCTTCCTAAACCTATCCTGCAAGTTTCATGGATTTTGGCTACCCACAAGGCAAATGAGTGACATTAAGCTTGTTTTTTGGGGAGCTTAATGTGGCTTAACGTCCAAAAAACAACTCAGATGTTAACAAATTTCCCCCACACTTCCCATCCTACTAGATTCTCTCTATGCCAACATATTCTGAAGATTTTGGGTCATTTGATAAAACATACCAAAAGTGATTCACATTAAACTATTTTATTCCTTTTCGAAAACATTTAGCTTAAAGGGGTTGTCTCACCTCGGTCTTTCCTGGCTTCCACACGCCTCTCAGGCCCTTGATTCCTAGCCTGCTGGGGGCGGTGCTGATAGGTTTGATTGAAGCCACAGACGAGCAGGGTAGGTATAATGCCATCCCACCCCCTGCCTGTGCGTGCACACTTCTGCATTATAGATTCTACAAGCTGCGGGAGAATGTGACCAAGCACAGGCAAGGTGGCTGGGGCTGGGAGTCACTGCGCATACACATGAATATGTGCGCGCTCGTTCCTGCAAATCCCGGCCACCAGAGCAGCAGGCCAAAGCTCTTTCCATGCGCCTGCGCGGCCACTGCTGATAGCATTATAGCGGTGGCCGTAACCCCTAGAAACAAGCAGGCAATTTGGAAGTTTTAGCTGGGGAAAAAGAGTTCACAGAGGAAAAATGGAAAACAGAAGTAAATGGCAAAATTAATCATCACGCTGCAAGGAACAGAATGACTATTGATTAACGAGGTGAGACAACCCCTTTAATGTAAAAAGAGCTTAATGTACCATAATGTCCCTAAACCTCAATCAATTGCCTTGAAACTTTGCACAACCTAAGTTCCCAGCTTCCCAAACCTATCCTGGAAGTTTCATGGATTTTGGCTACCCACAAGGCAAGTGAGTGACATTAAAGGGAACCTGTCACGGGGATTTTGTGTATAGAGCTGAGGACATGGGTTGCTGGATGGCCACTAGCACATCCGCAATACCCAGTACCCATAGCTAGTGTGCTTTTATTGTGTAAAAAAAACAATTTAATACATATGCAAATTAACCTGAGATGAGTCCTGTATCTGACTCATCTCAGGGACAGGACTCATCTCAGGTTAATTTGCATATGTATCAAATTGTTTTTTTTTACACAATAAAAGCACACAGAGCTATGGGCACTGGGTATTGCGGATGTGCTAGCGGCCATCTAGCAACCCATGTCCTCAGCTCTATACACAAAATCCCCGTGACAGGTTCCCTTTAAGCTTGTGTTTTGGGGAGCTTAATGTGGCTTAACGTACAAACCGGATTCCAAAAAAGTTGGGACACTAAACAAATTGTGAATAAAAACTGAATGCAATGATGTGGAGATGGCAAATGTCAATATTTTATTTGTAATAGAACGTAGATGACAGATCAAACGTTTAATCCGAGTAAATGTATCATTTTAAAGGAAAAATACGTTGATTCCAATTTTCACAGTGTCAACAAATCCCCAAAAAGTTTGGACAAGTAGCAATAAGAGGCTGGAAAAAGTAAATTTGAGCATAACGAAGAGCTGGAAGACCAATTAACACTAATTAGGTCAATTGGCAATATGATTGGGTATAAAAATAACTTCTCAGAGTGGCAGTGTCTCTCAGAAGCCAAGATGGGTAGAGGATCACCAATTCCCACAATGTTTCGCAGAAAGAAAGTGGAGCAATATCAGAAAGGTGTTACCCAGTGAAAAATTACAAAGACTTTGCATCTATCATCATCAACTGTGCATAACATCATCCGAAGATTCAGAGAATCTGGAACAATCTCTGTGCGTAAGGGTCAAGGCCGTAAAACCATACTGGATGCCCGTGATCTCCGGGCCCTTAAACGACACTGCACCACAAACAGGAATGCTACTGTAAAGGAAATCACAGAATGGGCTCAGGAATACTTCTAGAAACCATTGTCAGTGAACACAATCCACCGTGCCATCCACCGTTGCCAGCTGAAACTCTACAGTGCAAAGAAGAAGCCATTTCTAAGCAAGATCCACAAGCTCAGGCGTTTTCACTGGGCCAGGGATCATTTAAAATGGAGTGTGGCAAAACGGAAGACTGTTCTGTGGTCAGACGAGTCACGATTCGAAGTTCTTTTTGGAAATCTGGGACGCCATGTCATCCGGACCAAAGAGGACAAGGACAACCCAAGTTGTTATCAACGCTCAGTTCAGAAGCCTGCATCTCTGATGGTATGGGGTTGCATGAGTGCGTGTGGCATGGGCAGCTTGCATGTCTGGAAAGGCACCATCAATGCAGAAAAATATATTCAGGTTCTAGAACAACATATGCTCCCATTCAGACGTCATCTCTTTCAGGGAAGACCCTGCATTTTTCAACAAGATAATGCCAGACCACATTCTGCATCAATCACAACATCATGGCTGCGTAGGAGAAGGATCCGGGTACTGAAATGGCCAGTCTGCAGTCCAGATCTTTCACCTATAGAGAACATTTGGCGCATCATAAAGAGGAAGGTGCAACAAAGAAGGCCCAAGACGATTGAACAGTTAGAGGCCTGTATTAGACAAGAATAGGAGAGCATTCCTATTTCTAAACTTGAGAAACTGGTCTCCTCAGTCCCCAGACGTCTGTTGAGTGTTGTAAGAAGAAGGGGAGATGCCACACAGTGGTGAAAATGGCCTTGTGCCAACTTTTTGGGGATTTGTTGACACCATGAAATTCTGATTCAACATATTTTTCCCTTAAAATGGTAAATTTTCTCAGTTTAAACTTTTGTTCCATGATTCATGTTCTATTCTGAATAAAATATTAGAAGTTGGCACCTCCACATCATTGCATTCAGTTTTTATTCACGATTTGTATAGTGTCCCAACTTTTTTGGAATCCGGTTTGTACAAAAAACAACTCAGATGTTAACCGATTTCCCCCAAACTTCCCATACTACAAGACTCTCTCTATGCCAACATATTCTGAAGATTTTGAATCATTTGGGAAAACATACCAAAAGTTATTCACATTAAACTATTTTATTCCCATCCTAAAACATTTAATGTAAACAGCTTAATGTAAAAAGAGCCTAATGTACCATAATGTACATAAACCTCAATTAATTGCCTTCAAAATTTGCACAACCTAAGTTCTCTTATTGAGTGACATTAGGCTCGCATAGCCTCTACTACCTTTTGTGCAGCGGCTATTAGAAATGCAAAGGATTAATTACAAAGCTAGCCACAGGATCAGCCATAGCTCCGGCTCAGGTCTTAGTCTATCTTGGATGTGGTGACGCAATGGGGATCCCAGCATGCATCTGTGGTTGCTGAGCCTCCAATGAGTCGCTGCACCTTGTGAGGAGGAGTAGGCTTCCTCCAGGTGCACCTGCATTTAATCTATCGACTGAATCAATATGCTCCCATTTGGAGACTCATATAAATAGAGCTAGGACCACACTTTAGAGAGGTGCCTTGACGGTGGCAGTGTGGCTTCTACATATTTTTGGCCAAAGGTTTGTGCAACTAAAACCTCAGCTTTTAATGTATACTGTTAGACAGGTTAATTTGTTTTGTTGCAGGCCAGCTGGCAGGTGTGCTGGGGATTTTTTGTGTTGAAAGCCTTCCCATGTGCACCCTGCTACCAAGGCTGGTTATATTACAAGCTTAATGTCACTCATTTGCCTTGTGGGTAGCCAAAAACTTCCAGGATAGGTTTGGGAAGCTGGGAACTTAGGTTGTGCAAAAATTCAAGGCAATTGATTGAGGTTTAGGCACATTATAGTACATTAAGCTACATTAAGCCATTTTCACAATAAATGTTTTAGGATGTCCCTACAACCCTCTTTTGCACTAAAAGAAAAGAAAGACTTCTATTCTGTTAAATCTGGCCCGGTTACTGATTCCTAAACCATATGTCAGCCATTGCACAACCTTCATGCCCTGCCTTACGCTCATACAAACACAACATCAAGGGCACCCCAAACTATCATCAGGTAGGAGCCCTAACACCAGGGAGTTCCCCTGATGGAAGAAAGGTTGCGCCTTCCTCTCACTGCAACGGTGTGAGAAAAGCTACTGCAGTAGACTTTCTGCAGCCAGAGCCACTACCACTCCCATCCTCCTCTCCAACTTCTCAGAGGCTGGCTGGAAGGCCAGTAATGTGCATGTATATGTAATATATATCCAGATCTCAACAATATAGAGTCTGCTGGATCTACACATCCAGGGCCGGGCCGACACAGAGGCTGGGGAGGCTCCAGCCTCAGGGCGCAGGCCAGCTCCCCAGCCTCTTGGCGGCAGGCAGGCCACTGAGTTAGAAGATCCGATGGTATATTCTAACCCCCAGGCGTTCCCATGGTGACAGGGAGCTTGCCTGGGGGTTAGAATATACCATCGGATCTGAGTTTTCACGAGTGTTAAAACTCAAATCCGATGGTATATTCTAACCCCCAGGCGTTCCCATGGTGACAGGGACGCTTGCCTGGGGGTTAGAATATACAGGGTCACGCCGCCCCCAGGAGCACATTTATAAACTAATCAGTAACTTTAACTTTATTAAAGTTGCTGATCTCTTTATTAAAGTTGCTGATCTACAGTGGGATACGAAAGTTTGGGCAACCTTGTTAATCGTTGTGATTTTCCTGTATAAATCGTTGGTCGTTACGATAAAAAATGTCAGTTAAATATATCATATAGGAGACACACACAGTGATATTTGAGAAGTGAAATGAAGTTTATTGGATTTACAGAAAGTGTGCTATAATTGTTTAAACAAAATTAGGCAGGTGCATAAATTTGGGCACTGTTGTCATTTTATTGATTTCAAAACCTTTAGAACTAATTATTGGAACTCAAATTGGCTTGGTAAGCACAGTGACCCCTGACCTACATACACAGGTGAATCGAATTATGAGAAAGAGTATTTAAGGGGGTCAATTGTAAGTTTCCCTCCTCTTTTAATTTTCTCTGAAGAGTATCAACATGGGGGTCTCAAAACAACTCTCAAATGACCTGAAGACAAAGATTGTTCACCATCATGGTTTAGGGGAAGGATACAGAAAGCTGTCTCAGAGATTTCAGCTGTCTGTTTCCACAGTTAGGAACATATTGAGGAAATGGAAGACCACAGGCTCAGTTCAAGTTAAGGCTCGAAGTGGCAGACCAAGAAAAATCTTGGATAGACAGAAGCGACGAATGGTGAGAACAGTCAGTCAACCCACAGACCAGCACCAAAGACCTACAACATCATCTTGCTGCAGATGGAGTCACTGTGCATCGTTCAACCATTCAGCGCACTTTACACAAGGAGATGCTGTATGCGAGAGTGATGCAGAGGAAGCCTTTTCTCCGCTCCCACAGCACAAAAAGTGCCGCTTGAGGTGGGCTAAAGCACATTTGGACAAGCCAGCTTCATTTTGAAATAAGGTGCTGTGGACTGATGAAACTAAAATTGAGTTATTTGGCCATAACAAGGGGCGTTATGCATGGAGGAAAAAGAACACAGCATTCCAAGAAAAACACGTGCTACCTACATTAAAATATGGTGGTGGTTCCATCATGCTGTGGGGCCAGGGCCGGCCTTTGGGGTGTGCGGGCTGTGCGGCCGCACAGGGCACCATAGTAACAGGGGCGCTGGGCGGCCGACAGCTCGCAATGTAATCTGCGGCAGGCGAGGCTGTACTTGTGTTCTCCCTCGGGGCGCCCCCTCCATCTCCCCCTCCCCTGTCTGACCTGCCTGCTGCCCCCGCCGCTGCCAATAAGAAGAGAGACAGGAGGAGGAGGGGAGGGGCTGTGGCCACTGCGCCACCAATGAAGAAAACTGACCTGAATACAAATACAGGAGGCGGGTGCTGGAATCAAATAGCCGGCACCCGACCTCTGTGACAGGGAGCTGCGATCAGCTGCAGTTGAGTTAACCCTTCAGGTGCGGTACCTGAGGGGTTAACTGCCGCTGATTGCAGCTCCCTGTCACAGAGGTCGGGTGCCGGCTATTTGATTCCAGCACCCGCCTCCTGTATTTGTATAAGAAACGTTGGTGGCACAGTGCCCCCCCTCCCCCCACCACCCCAGTATAAGAAACATAATTGGTGGCTCAGTGCGCCCCCCCCAGTATAAGAAACGTTGGTGGCACAGTGCGCCCCCCCCCCCAAACACCCCAGTATAAGAAACAAACATAATTGGTGGCTCAGTGCGCCCCCCCCTAGTATAAGAAACGTTGGTGGCACAGTGCGCCCCCCCCCCCAGTATAAGAAACATTGGTGGCTCAGTGGGAAGTGCCAATGAGGGTTAAAAAATAATTTAAAAAAATTAACTCACCTCCTCCAGTTGATCGCGTAGCTGCCGGTCTTTCTTCAGGAGCTGTGGTGACGTCACTGAGCTCATCACATGACCCATTACCATGGTGATGGATCATGTGATGAGCACAGTGATGTCACCACAGGTCCTTTGACAGGTCATGAAGAAAGAACAGAAGACGATCAATTGGAGGAGGTGAGTTAATTATTTTTTTATTTTTTAACCCTCATTGGCACTGCCCACTGCGCCACCAATGTTTATTATATTGAGGGGGGGCGCACTGCGCCAATGTTTATTATACTGGGGTGTTGGGGGGCGCACTGCGCCAATGTTTATTATACTGGGGTGTTGGGGGGGCGCACTGCGCCACCAATGTTTATTATACTGGGGTGTTGGGGGGGGGCGCACTGCGCCACCAATGTTTATTATACTGGGGTGTTGGGGGGGCGCACTGCGCCACCAATGTTTATTATACTGGGGTGTTGGGGGGGGCGCACTGTGCCACCAATGTTTATTATATTGGGGGGGCGCACGGCGCACAACGATGGGTTAGGGAAATTTCACAGCAGAGTGCGCATGCGCTGGGAGCCTCGCCGGCGGTTAGGGTAGGGAAAAATTATGGGCCAGTGCACAGGTGCGGTGATCGGATGGATGTTCTCAGCAGGACACCGGCCGACACTGCGCATGCGCTGGGAGCCTCACCAGCGGTTAGGGTAGGGAAAAAGCACTGGCCCGTACGTAATTTTTCCCTTCCCTAACCGCTGGTGAGGCTCCCGGTGCATGCGCAGTGTCGGCCGGTGTTCAGCTGAGAACATCCATCCGATCACTGCGCCTGCGCACTGGCCCATAGTTTTTCCCTAACCTAACCGCCGGCGAGACTCCTGGAGCATGCGCACTCTGCTGTGAAACTTCCCTAACCTGACGTTGTGCGCCTGCGCGGCGCTGCACACCTCCTCACGTCATGTCCGGTGCGACCGGAAGTGACGAGGGTAGGGAAATCTCACGAAGTAGGGAAGTATGACATTACACCGGCCTTTGGGGTGTGTGGGCTGGTAACTACTTGGTTGGATAGTCAGCCAGCCTATGCCATGATGCCAGCAACAAGCAGTGTTTTTTTTTTTTTTTTGGGGGGGCGCCACAAGGTTAGCTCGCACAGGGCGCCTGGACACCTAAGGCCGGCCCTGTGTGGGGCTGTGTGGCCAGTGCAGGGACTGGGAATCTTGTCAAAGTTGAGGGACGCATGGATTCCACTCAGTATCAGCAGATTCTGGAGACCAATGTCCAGGAATCAGTGACAAAGCTGAAGCTGCGCCAGGGCTGGATCTTTCAACAAGACAACGACCCTAAACACTGCTCAAAATCCACTAAGGCATTTATGCAGTGGAACAAGTACAACGTTCTGGAATGGCCATCTCAGTCCCCAGACCTGAATATAATTGAAAATCTGTGGTGTGACTTAAAGAGAGCTGTCCATGCTCGGAAGCCATCAAACCTGAATGAACTAAAGATGTTTTGTAAAGAGGAATGGTCCAAAATACCTTCAACCAGAATCCAGACTCTCATTGGAACCTAGAGGAAGCGTTTAGAGGCTGTAATTTCTGCAAAAGAAGGATCTACTAAATATTGATTTCATTTTGTTTTTTGTGGTGCCCAAATTTATGCACCTGACTAATTTTGTTTAAACAATTATAGCACACTTTCTGTAAATCCAATAAACTTCATTTCACTTCTCAAATATCACTGTGTGTGTCTCCTATATGATATATTTAACTGACATTTTTTATCTTGACAACCAACGATTTATACAGGAAAATCATGACGATTAACAAGGTTGCCCAAACTTTCGCATCCCACTGTAATCATCGATGATCTCTTTACTTGAATATCTTACTCTGTCTCAGCTCCGGTAATAGCAGGCAGTGCGGGGGGCGGCGCTCACTCACTGATGTCACACGCCTGCTCCTCCCACTAGGCGGCGCAGGCACGTGACGTCAGTGAGTGAGCGCCGCCCGCACGTACTTACTGCTGTTACCGGAGCTAAGACAGAGTAAGGTATCCAAGTAAAGAGATCAGCAATGATTTACTGATTAGTTTATAAATGTTCTCCTGGGGGCGTCAGGGAGGGGGATCTGTGGATGGCACTGCTATGGGGAGGGGGATCTGTGGATGGCACTATTTAGGGGAGGGGGATCTGTGGATGGCACTGCTATGGGGAGGGGGATCTGTGGATGGCACTGCTATGGGGAGGGGGATCTGTGTATGGCACTGCTATGGGGAGGGGGATCTGTGGATGGCACTGCTATGGAGAGGGGGATCTGTGGATGGCACTATTTAGGGGAGGGGGATCTGTGGATGGTACTGCTATGGGGAGGGGGATCTGTGGATGGCACTATTTAGGGGAGGGGAATCTGTGGATGGCACTATTTAGGGGAGGGGGATATGTGGATGGCACTGTTTAGGGGAGGGGGATATGTAGATGGCACTGTTTAGGGGAGGGGGATATGTGGATGGCACTGTTTAGGGGAGGGGGATCTGTGGATGGCACTGTTTAGGGGAGGGGGGATCTGTGGATGGCACTATTTAGGGGAGGGGGATCTGTGGATGGCACTGTATAGGGGAGGGGGATCTGTGGATGGCACTATTTAGGGGAGGGGGATCTGTGGATGGCACTGTTTAGGGGAGGGGGATCTGTGGATGGCACTATTTAGGGGAGGGGGATCTGTGGATGGCACTATTTAGGGGAGGGGAATATGTGGATGGCACTGTTTAGGGGAGGGGGATATGTGGATGGCACTGTTTAGGCGAGGGGGATATGTGGATGCCACTGTTTAGGGGAGGGGGATCTGTGGATGGCACTGTTTAGGGGAGGGGGATATGTGGATGGCACTGTTTAGGGGAGGGGGATCTGTGGATGGCACTATTTAGGGGAGGGGGATCTGTGGATGGCACTGTATAGGGGAGGGGGATCTGTGGATGGCACTGTATAGGGGAGGGGGATCTGTGGATGGCACTATTTAGGGGAGGGGGATCTGTGGATGGCACTGTATAGGGGAGGGGGATCTGTGGATGGCACTGTTTAGGGGAGGGGGATCTGTGGATGGCACTGTTTAGGGGAGGGGGATCTGGATGATGATTAATAACAAACATACATATCTAAATGGCGGCGACAGTGGGGGAAGGGGGGCGCACTTGGGCAGCTTAGCCTCTATTGGTGGTGGACCTTGTCCCAGCCCTGTACACATCTAACTAAGGTCTTGTTCACACGACCGTATGGCTTTTTCAGTGTTTTGCGGACCATTTTTAAAGGATCCATTTTTCTGTTTTTGTTTCAGTAGTGTTTCCGATTCCATTCCGTTTTTCCGTATGGCATATACAGTATACAGTAATTACATAGAAAAAATAGGGCTGGGAATAAAATTTTTAATAGATGGTTCCGCAAAAAACGGAACGGATACGGAAGACATACGGAGTACATTCCGTATGTGTTCCGTTTTTTTTGCGGACCCATTGACTTGAATGGAACCACGGAACGTGATTTGCGGGCAATTCCGTTTTTTTTCCAGAACCATTGAAATGAATGGTTCCGTATACGGACCGTATACGGAACTCAAAAAACGGCCCATATGCGGAACACAAAAAACATTTGTTTGAACGAGCCCTAACTCATATCCAGTACCTGACCATTAGTACATGTACATATAGAGACACACATAAATACCTTTTCCTGGTCGTCCTACTGCAGCACAATACAATAAAATGTAATCCCCTAGGTACAATCAGAAGAGACATATTAGACAGCAGTATACAATTAAACAATTAAGTAATTAGGCTCTGCACCTAGGTAAGTAGCTTATGACCAGTCACACATCGTATTTTTTTTTCTCTAGGTAAGAAGAGACATGTTTGTAATCACTATCAGTTTCAGGATGCATGCCTAGCCGTATTAACAGAGAGGGGTCTCTGGCCCTGGGCTTGAGGGTGCTCATCATGGTACCTTCCCCTGTGTGTATTTTACATAGTACATGCTGAGCACGCAGACTGTTTTTTGTGGATAATCGTTCCCCCCTTTGATGTGTCCGGCATTGATGTTCTGCCACTTCCGGGATTTCAGAGTGCTGGAGGCCGGTGCATGCACAGGAGGTTGTGGGGAGCTTCGCTCATACGGCAAATGCGCTGGGGTCTGCAAGCGCGTCAGAAGAAGCTAGGCTATTTCTTCCGCTAGCTTCAAATGCTGAGTGCGCTCTGCCAGCCCGCATCGTATCCTCTGCCTGCAAGGTACACAATTGGGCATGACTGGTCTCTTCCTAGGCTATTGTATTTAAAGGATGCATTTAAGGACTATCTGACTGCATGTTTATCAGTACTGTCCCTGCTGTGCCCTAGATCTTTCAGTGTGTTTGCCTCTAGTTTCTGATTGAATGGACTGTCGGTAATCACATTAGGGAAAAAGGGGGGGGGGAGGGGTAAGCTCCCCTCAACACTTCCGGCCCCCTCCATGTTAACCAACCATAAACGACACTGACACAAATCTCTCTTTATAAACTTTATTGTCATTGTTGGATGGTAGTCGGCCACAGCTATTTATTTACGGCATAATATAAACAAAAACCGTGCTATCTGCTGGCCGCTGGCCTCCCAGTGGGCAGTTACGCAAATTTTCTCACTCCAACATTTAACTCTTCTTTACCTGCCGCCAGCTGTGACTTAAAAAATCTACCCCGAAGTTCGAGCCATAAACACATGACACTCAAAACCTTGTGAAACATAAAACCTACGAACCGAGAAACCCTCTTCGTACGCAGCCACATGAGGGAGGGAGGGAGGGACAAAGCGCTTCTGCCAAGAGGAAGATGAGGGGTGGGACAGAGCATTTTATATGCCCAGAACACTATCCGCCCCTTCCTGTCCAGCCGGATTTCCACATTAACCCCACAACCACTGGATTGAACCTGATCAGCCACATTTGGGTCCGTAACTACCCCCAAACAGGATAGGGAACACAGAGGGGGGGCCCCCAGTCCCTGCCCACCCTCCCTAAATGGTCGGGTGCTCACCATTTTTCTCTCTATATGGCTCTATGTCTGCGTTATCCCTGGGGTTACCTTTAAGTGAATAAATGCAAATTATTGTTCTTTGGCCATAGATGTCTGCTTCTTGACCGTGCCACAAAAAGGAACAACAAATCTAGGCACAGAATGTGTAATCAATATCAGCAGCCATATTGATGTCTGTTCTCAGTGTGACTTCCTATCCTGGTTCAAGGAAAAAATTGAAAAAGTCTTTGATGAATTAACGCCTGGACAAAAGTCAAAGAAATCTAGAATGGAATCTGCGTCCTCACCTCGACAGCTGGTATTATCCTATGATGAGTCCTTTTCTTCTGAGGGGCAAATCATTTTGGAAGATTCTGATGAATCAGATGACTATTTTCTACTGTAGAAAGAAAAGCTACAACCTCTGCAGAAAGCAGTAAAACCGAGTCAGAGAAGAACACACAGGAGAAATCGAAAAAAAAAAATTATTTTCCCCATACAAAGGAAAAGGTCTTTCTCGGTTATCCGCTGCTGCAAGATTGGTTGAAGCATGATTGGGAAAAAACTGAGAAAAGACATAACTGGGGGCAAGATTTAAAGCCACCTATAAAATAGACAAAAGCTTTGTGCAAGATTGGGAAGATTCACCCAAAGTTGATCTAGCAGTAGCCAGACTTTCCAATAGAAGATTTATCCATGTTAAAGGATCCAATGGACAGAAAAGCGGAAACCCTCCTTAAAAAATCCTATGTGGCCGCTGCTACATTCTGTAAGGCAGCATGTTCTACTCTTCTAGTGGCCAGAGCTCTGCGTATCTAGTTAAGCCAGCTCACACAGGATTTACAAGATTGAGTTCCCAGAGAAGAAATTCTCTCCAACTTGCCTCTCCTAAAAACAGCTTCAGACGTTTTATGTGATGCCCCTCTAGATTCTATGAAGTTCTTATCTAGATCCATGGTGCTCACTATTGCAGCCCGGCGGGCAATATGGATCAAGCAGTAGCCAGGAGATATACTGTCCAAAAAGCATTTTTGCAGCCCCCCATTCCAGCCAGATTCCCTTTTTGGTCTTCAATTAGAAAAAAAATTGGAATCCCTAAGTGAAGGAAAGGGAAAAAAAAATCCAGAAACTAAGAGAAGGCCACAATATTGGTCCTTTCGTTTTCAAGAAAGATGATCTCCAAGTTCAAGCAAGACTTCAGATCTGAACATCAAAGAATATTTAAATCCAGGAATGAGAACACTCTTTTTAAAAAGGAAAAACAGAAAACAGTTGGACCTATGACGCCAGGCCAACAAAGAGTGGGAGCCAGACTTCTATTCTCAGAACAATGGTCTCTAACATCATCAGACGCCTGGGTAACCTCCATAATAAAACAAGGGTACGCCTTGGAGTTCCTAAATTTTCCTCCGGACAGTTTTGTCATCAATTCAAGCAAAAATCCAATAATTCTTCAACTTCTTCAAGAATTTGTGCAAAAACGAGCACTAGAACTTGTTCCTCATCTGGAAGAGGGAAGAGGAGTGTACTGAAAGGTCTTTCTTCTTCCTAAACCTGGAGGGAAATGGAGATTAATTATAAATCTCTCTTTTCCGATTAGATTTCTCGTCAAATGGAAATTCAAAATGGAAACAATCCAGTCAGTAATAAGCCTGATGAATAGGGAAGATTTTCTAGCAAAAATAGATCTGAAAGATGCCTACCTACACATCCTAATTCTTCCTAAACACCGTACATTTCTTCGAGTAGCCCTCCAAACTTCATTAGCTATTCTTCAATGGCAGTTCAAATGTCTCCCGTTCAGCATTTCCTTAGCACCCAGGATGTTTACCAAGGTGTCAGCAGTCAACTACTAATCAACTACAAGAAGTCCTATCTCACTGCAACTCAAAAATTACAATTCCTGGGTTTCATCATAGATTCCGTTCAGATGACAATAACCTTATCCAAAGAAAGGAGATTAAAAATCCTCAAAGGAGGGCGTCTCATAGTTTCTCAAAGATCAGTAACAGTCCGTTTTGCTATGAAAATCCTGGGCCTTCTGACATCGGCTATAAACAGTGTTCCCTGGGCGAAAGCTCATATTCGTTCTCTCCAGCAGAACATTCTGTTTGCATGGAACAGGTCTCAGCTACGTATGGACAAAACTCTCAGGATCTTTCCAACAACAAAACAAGATGTCCATTGGTGGTTAGTCCCTTCTCGTCTCCAGAGGGGGGGGGGAAGTCTTTTTCCACGTCCCCAGAATCTCATCACAATGGATGTCTCCTCTTGGGGTTGGGATGCCCATGTAGACAACCAATGGGTGCAAAGGCAATTGTCAAGCAAAGACAAGTTGCTGTCTTTCAATATGAGGGAATTGAGAGCAGTCAGGTTGGCCTTAATTCATTTCCAGATTCTTCTAAAGAATTGCTCCGTTCTGGTTCAGTCAGACAATTTGCCTACGGTGTTTTACATCAACAAGCAAGGGGATACCAAGTGGAATGCAGACACCTGATGAAGTGGGCAGTGCAAAACACTTGCAGTATTTCAGCCATTCAGTCTTCAATCAGAAAGCGGATTCTCTCAGCAGAAATTAGATTCAACTGTCAGAATGAAGCCTGAACCAAGAAATGTTTCAGTTGGTGGTGAAGAGAATGGGGCAATCAGGCCTGGATGCAATTGCCTCTGGGGCAAACAGGAATGTGAAGAAGTTCTGCTCCCTTTACTACTCGGATCAAGCAGTGGCCTTGGACAGCCTGTCAATCGGTTCGAAGGGGTGTCTAGTATATGTGTTTTCCCTTATCCCGCTGATTCTGAGGATATTAAGGAAAATCGTGGAAGAGGAGGTGGAAGTAATTGCAATTCTCCCATTTTGGCCACGCAGGGTGTGGTTTTCTCTGGCATAGTCCCTCTTCAAAGGGAACTATTGGAAGCTATCTCTCAGATCAGATCTCCTAACACAGGGCGAGGTTCTTCATCCAAATCCCCGTCTACTGCAACTAGCGAAATGGAGGCTAAGTGGCAAAGTCTAACTAATATGGGACTTTCTTCTAAGGTATTATCTACTATTCGGTCTGCCAGAAGACCAGCTACGATAAGGTCATATAAAAGAATTTGGATATTATTCAAATCCTGGTGCAATAGAAATAATGCATCTTTTTAATGTAGTCTCAGCTATCCTCCAGTTCCTCCAAGAGGGTCTGGATAAAGGTCTTCACAAAGGTTCAACACTCTAAAAGTGCACTTTACTGCGATTAATGCTCAGCTTCAGGGTGTCTTCTCCAATCATGCTTTTTTTTTTCAGGGCAGTCAGAATCCTCAATCCTGCGGTTCTATAACTATTATCCTCTTCCCCCTTAACTTCTTTTCAAATCCCATTTGTATAGTGCTGCTGTAGGACGACCAGGAAAATGAAATTTACTCACCGAAATTTGTTTCCTGTAGTCCATAGGCAGCACAGTTTTCCCTCCCCATAATAATTTCAATGAGTACATTTTGATAAGATATATATATATATATACAGTACAGACCAAAAGTTTGGACACACCTTCTCATTCAAAGAGTTTTCTTTATTTTCATGACTATGAAGGCATAAAAACTATGAATTAACACATGTGGAATTATATACATAACAAACAAGTGTGAAACAACTGAAAATATGTCATATTCTAGGTTCTTCAAAGTAGCCACCTTTTGCTTTGATTACTGCTTTGCAAACTCTTGGCATTCTCTTGATGAGCTTCAAGAGGTAGTCCCCTGAAATGGTCTTCCAACAGTCTTGAAGGAGTTCCCAGAGATGCTTAGCACTTGTTGGCCCTTTTGCCTTCACTCTGCGGTCCAGCTCATCCCAAACCATCTCGATTGGGTTCAGGTCCGGTGACTGTGGAGGCCAGGTCATCTGGTGCAGCACCCCATCACTCTCCTTCATGGTCAAATAGCCCTTACTTTCAAAGTTTTCCCAATTTTTCGGCTGACTGACTGACCTTAATTTCTTAAAGTAATGATGGCTACTCGTTTTTCTTTACTTAGCTGCTTTTTTCTTGCCATAATACAAATTCTAACAGTCTATTCAGTAGGACTGTCAGCTGTGTATCCACCTGACTTCTCCTCAACGCCACTGATGGTCCCAACCCCATTTATAAGGCAAGAAATCCCACTTATTAAAACTGACAGGGCACACCTGTGAAGTGAAAACCATTTCAGGGGACTACCTCTTGAAGCTCATCAAGAGAATGCCAAGAGTGTGCAAAGCAGTAATCAAAGCAAAAGGTGGCTACTTTGAAGAACCTAGAATATGACATATTTTCAGTTGTTTCACACTTGTTTGTTATGTATATAATTCCACATGTGTTAATTCATAGTTTTGATGCCTTCAGTGTGAATCTACAATTTTCATAGTCATGAAAATAAAGAAAACTCTTTGAATGAGAAGGTGTGTCCAAACTTTTGGTCTGTACTGTATATATATATATATATATATATATATATATAAATATATATATAATCTATACATCTATAAACACATACAGGCCACAGAAAAATGAGACCAACATGTATATGGTATACAGCTGCAGGCTACAAATATCTACATATACATATATAAAGTCTACTATGATATTATACTTGTATAAATACACAGAAAACACACATGTAATATAACCTGAGGTAATAATCTTGAGGTAAGTGTTGTTTATAGATAGAAATATAGATAGCTCAATGAGTGAATATCCATGAATAATATTGTACTTTCTATATCCAATTATTATAGTATATTATTTGGTGTGGTCATAGGACAGAGGGTCTGGATGGAAACCATAATTCCCTGTAATAGTAGCTCTTCTGTGGAATGAGATTATACAGCCCATGCACCTTAGTAAGTTTTGGTGCTCATGACCCAAGTCTCAGTTCACTGGTTGTCCTTCCTTAAGACACTTTTGGTAGGTACTAACCCCTCAATACCGAGAATACCACACAAAGCCTTTGGATTGGAGATGCTCTGATCCAATCATCTACCCATGGAAATTTGGTCTTTGTCAAGGAAGATCAGATCCTAACACTTGCTTCTAGAACTGCATCAGAAAAGCTGACAGTGTGGTCGTACCCATAAAATATTACATTTTGCATACAAAATGGAAAAGGGTTTAGATTATTAGTCTATCAGCACAGTTTTAGATGTAGAGACATTCTGATTTGGAATATAGCACAGATTTCTGCCTTGCTTAAAGAGGACCTTTCACTGATTATGACAAAGTATACAGACATGGAGAGCGGCGCCCGGGGATCTCACTGCACTTACTATTATCCCTGGGCGTCGATCCGTTCTCCCGTTATGCCCTCCGGTATCTTCGCTCAGTAAGTTATAGTAGGCGGAAATTTCAGTCACTAAGTTATGGTAGGCGGAGTCAGCCCTTGTTCTGCTGCAGCGCTGGCCAATCGCAGCGCAGAGCTCACAGCCTGGGAGGTTCTTTTCTTCCAGGCTGTGAGCTCTGCAATGCGATTGGCCAGCGCTACAGCAGAACAAGGGCAGACTCCGCCTACCATAACTTTGTGACCGAAGATACAGGAGGGCTTAGCGGGAGAACGGAGCGGCGCCCAGGGATAATAGTAAGTGCAGTGAGATCCCCGGGCGCCGCTCTCCATGTCTGTATACTTAGTTCACATTGTCATAATCGGTGAAAGGTCCTCTTTAAACTACTAAATTCTTGGAAGTGCTCATTCTAAGAGGGTCGTACAGTGATCCTGGGATATAAAGAAGTTTGCAGTTGTCCTCTGATGGAGATGAATGAATCAGCCATGTGTGTTTACCTTAAAGATCCAGGATCTGCCTTTCTCACAAAAGTGTATCATAGTTGCATAAGCAATGCCAACCCACTAAATAAAGAGAGTCACTGAGGCCACTGCAAAGTAATCAGAGCTTCTATTTTATTTTCCACTTACGTAGGTTGCAATATGTTGCAATCACACTTACAAGTTACGTGTATCAGATACTGTTGATAGAGAGGTGCTTGTGAGGGTAACTGGAAACTGTATAAGATCAGAAGAGTTTTTTTCCCAGTAACCGGTGTCAAAAAGTTTTTGTAATTTCCCCCTTCTGCTGTCATCTCCCTTTAAATTTTGAAATAAAGATAATTAAAAAGTAAAAAAAATTAAAAAAAATTGAAGGAATTTTTAGGGGAGTAGAATATTGATGATCTAACCACAGGATAGAACAAAACATACAATGCAACAGCACTCTGCAAACCAAAAATGTACAAAAATGTATTATATTGCTAATGCTATGCTTATAAATTAGAGATGCTTGGCAAATATATTTTGTACAAAATGATTTGAGCCCGTCTGCCACACGTCAAGGTGATCTCTGTAGGACGGGATTCTAACACTAAGTTCACCTGTTATGTGCCATGAGAGCAACCATGAAGTTCAGGGGGTGTAGGTTCCGCATGCATGCTGGACCCCCTTTTGTTTTTATCATTTTTGGTGCCAAATAGCCTCCATTGAATCCAGGGACTACAAGTACCAACATGCATGCCAAGCAAACTAAGGTTTATACTCACACTAATTAAAATCAGCCTATGAGGCAAATAGGCTGATCAGGCTGATCAGGAGCGCACGACACAAT
Organism: Bufo bufo; assembly: GCF_905171765.1. Taxonomy (NCBI): domain Eukaryota; kingdom Metazoa; phylum Chordata; class Amphibia; order Anura; family Bufonidae; genus Bufo; species Bufo bufo. Next base: position 579,790,450 of record NC_053391.1, read on the forward strand.
GGAGGCAGCCACACCTCCAATAATTATTTTAAGTTTGTATTGGAGGTGTGGTTGCCTACATTGGGTCGTGCACTCCTGATCAGCCTGTTTGCCTCATAGGCTGATTTTAATTAGCATGAGTATAAACCTTAGTTTGCTTTGCATGCATGTTGGTACTTGTAGTCCCTGGATTCAATGGAGGCCATTTGGCACCAAAAATGATAAAAACCAAAGGGGGTCCAGCATGCATGCACCCTACACCCCCTGAACTTTATGGTCGCTGTCATGGCACATAACAGGTGAACTTAGTGTTAGGTTCCCGTCTTACAGAGATCGCCTTGACGTGTGGCAGACGGGCTCAAATAATTTTGTACAAAATGTATTTGCCAAGCATCTCTAATTTATAAGCATAGCATTAGCAATATAATACATTTTTTTACTTTATTTGGTTTGCAGAGAGCTGTTGCATAGTATGTTTTGTTTTATGTTGTGTTTTCAGCCATAGCAACGTGCACCTGCGCATTGGGATGTGCTGACTGACCCCCTCTTTTTTTCTAACCACAGGATAGGTAACTAATGTCTGGTCAGTCCAGCTTCCAGCACTTCGACTGATCAGCTGTTTGAAAAGGCCATAGCTCTCCTGTGAGAGCCACATCCTCTTCCTAGGCCCATGATGTCACATGACCTATGAGCAGCTTAGTCCTATTCAATTCAATGGGCCCCAGGCTGCGATACCAAGCACAGCCACTATACAATGTACGGTTCAGCGGAGTACTGCGGCCTCTTCGAACAGCTGATCAGTGAGGTGTCAGACCCCCACTGATCTCATATTGATGACCTATCAATATTATGTCATCAATATATTACTCCTGGGAAACCCCTTTAAGGGGTATGCACACAGGGAAGGCTGTCAGGGCCTGTTAAGACTGAACACTTGGCTGCTGAGCTCAAATAGAGAAGAGATTTTAATGTATAAATTAAAAAACTACAGTATTTTTTGCTTTATAAGAGGCACTTTTCCCCCCCAAAAAGTGGGGGGAAATGGCCCTGTGTCTTATAAAGCGAATACTAATGAGCGCTTTCATTATTGAAGCGCTCATTAGTACAGGAGGACCGGGAAGCGGGGAAGGCTCTGTACTCACCGCTTCCTGGTCCTCGGCTGTCAGCTGTGCTGTGGCTGCGCACAGCATGAGGCCGCTCTGTGACCTCACGCTGTGAGCGTTGGGTCACAGTAAAGCCGCAGCAGGAAGAAGACAGAGCTCGCTGGAGGTGAGTAGCGAGGCCGTCCAGGAGCAGGAGAGGTAAGTGTTTATTTTATTTTATTTTATTTGTGGCTCATAATGTGGGCTAATAAATGGCACTGGGGACTCATAATGGGGGCTAATAAATGTCACTGGGGCTGATAAATGGTATGGGGGCTCATAATGGGGACTAATAAATGGCACTGGGGCTAAAAAACAGCATGGGGGCTCATAGTGGGGGCTGATAAATGGCATGGGGGCTGATCTGAGGCATAGGGAGGCTGATCTGAAGCATGGGGCGGCTGATCTGAGGCATGGGAGACTGATCTGAGGCATAGGGAGGCTGATCTGAAGCATGGGGAGGCTGATCTGAGGCATGGGGAGGCTGATCTGAGGCATGGGGAGGCTGATCTGAGGCATGGGGAGGCTGATCTGAGGCATGGGGGGTGATCTGAGGCATGGAGGGCTGATCCGAGGTCTTACTGGGGTCTTATTAACATTGGGGGTCTGATCTGAGGTCTGATCCAGGGTCTTATTAACATTGGGGGTCTGATTGGGGCTGTCAGATGAGGTCTGATTAACATTGGGTGTCTGATTGCTGACCTGATCTGAAAAATACGGTATATATCACTCTGGACTTCAGGGGCGTAGGTGCAGGAGGTGTAGAGGTAGCAGTTGCTGCTGGATTCAGGAGCCTAAGGGGACCCAAAAGTCCCTGTGGCACATAAGAAAACACCAGTATTATAGAAAGCACATGATAGGTGGGGGGCCCTGTTGCAGATTTTGCACTGGGTCCAGGATTTTTGTTATGCTTCTGCTTGACTTCACCATAGATGTGCAAGGAATAAGCCAGCTCAGCTTATCTCCCACAGGAAGAAAGCATCAGACAATTAGAAATCTGAGACATAATGGATTCTTCTTTTTTTCTTCAATCTGCTGTCAGAGGAGAGCTTACATGTTAGATAAGATTAGCAGCCTGATTTGTCAGAATTGGCAGTTTCAGCTGATTTGTATGTAATCTGTACTGGCACCTTTACAATCCTGCCTTACCAAGGCCACCAGCAGTACACAGCTGTAACAGTCACGTCCACACACACACAGGGGGAAGGGTAGTGACCACTGCGCTCCACCCTCACCCCTGGCCCTGCCTACTTGCCTCACGAGTCCTGATGACAGGGGACAACTGGACGACAGTCCCTAACTTAGGATACGTGCAGGGAAGACAGACAAGACAAAATACGGAACATGAACGGACCGGGTCAGAACCAAGAGAGCTATGCAGTACAAAGGGTTAAGCAAAGAATGGTCAGGAGAAGCCGGGGTCAAATACCAGGAGAGTAGAGAAGTACAAGAGGAGTCCTAAGAGAGTATTCAGGTGGGAGCCGAGGTCACAATACCAGGACGGATGCGCAGTACAGGAGGAGCAGGCAAAAGGATCGTCAGGGAACGGAATCAGGTGAGTATTCAGTAGTCCAACAAATAGCCAGGAACCTAGAAATTAACAGGCAACCTGTGGCTAGCAGGCTGCCTGTATTTATAGTGGGGAGTGAGGGTCATGTGACGTGGCCAGCGTCACATGACCGACAGACCAACCAGTTGAGCACCGAGTGATCAGCTCGGCGCTCAAGGCAGACTTAGGAGCAGGGAGCCACCCAGCAGTAAAGCTGCCCTGGGAATGAGGTCAAACACAGATCCTCATTCCCAAAGCTAAGCAACAGTTCTGTGGGCAATGGGGGACCGAGTGCACCTTCGGAACCCCGTTACAACAGCCCTGTCACTAACTTACCCACATTCTAATGATGAGATGATTTTGCTTATCCTGTCCCAAAATGAATACCAAAAAGTGGACACAGTAACGGTAAACAGAAAATGCCAGCCTCTTTGGTGTGCTCTTGTAGCCAGTGTGAAAACTGGAACATTTAAAGAGCGTTGACTTTTAAAAAAAAATTCACCCTACCTTACTGAACCTGTGAAGGGAAGTATACTTACCTGCTGCACACTGACAAGTTCCAGCCCTGTGGGTCCTGACCTGTCTTGTCCATTCAGGAAGTATTGTTGGGTTCATGTGTAGTGTCCCACTAGGTAAATGTGGGCACTACACAAGGGTCAATTGGGCCACGTTGTTCTCCACCTCCTGTGGGACAGTGGCAGTGTATTTCACAGTACATTTTAATGCATTTTAATATGTATTTATGTATATTTTTCCTGTGATATGTGTAGCAGGCCTATTTGGGTGTAGTTCATCATCCTAGGCACTAGAGGGAGCTAAGGAACTCCTAGTATATATATTTAGACCCAGACAGGGAGGAGTGAGTCTGTAGTCTGTGGAGAGTAGAGTCAGAGGCCAGAAGACACTTTAGCCAGAGTGGGGCTGAGGTGCAGGCTCTGACATGCAACTAGATAGCCCAGGTTTCTAGTTGACACCAGGAGGCTAGTAAGTGAGATCAGCCTGCCTGAGGATATTGAGCCAGAGTTAGCTCAGAAGATTTGACACCGGGGGAAGAGTTGCCTACTGAGAAGCCAAGTTCCCACAAGTCGAGCAGAGCCAGTATACCAGCCAGACAAGGAAGCTGAAGGGCAGAAGGATTTATACTTGAGACAAGGATATATACCTGAGGAAGTTTGCTACCAAGGATAAAGCCAGCATTAGGGCATACGGGCCTTGGGATAAAGACAGACAGGAGTTCTGAGGAACAGTGTACAGTATTTCTGAGGAGAAGGTACAGCCTGATCTGTGAGTGTTGTTTAACCCTCTGAGTATCTTGCAAAGAACATTGTTGCCTGCCATTGATGTAAAAGCCTGCTTGTGCTGTGACACTGCTATGTGGAACTGAACTTATAAAAGACTGTATAAAGTTAACCGTTTTCCAGTAAAGAAAGTTTGGTTCACCCCGTGTTCCTCACTTATTACTACTATCATCAATCAGTGTGCCACCGTTACAGGCACTGGCGTCACAAACCTTAAAGGGACCTTGCCCTAGGCACATTAAACATCTGCAACATCCAGGGCACCTCATCTACCATCAGGCCTGGTCCCTATATACAGAGAGTGCCCCAGAGGTCTCCTGTGCCAGCCTCTTTATCACTGCTGTACGCCTGAAGAGGGTTCTTCACAAACTGTGAATAACCCTCGCATGCCTATTAACCGTGACCTCACATCGCAATACCCTGCAGGGCTGCGTACTGCATATTTTGGTGTCACGAACAGGATTTACGGATCATTCCTGCGCCATTGTGGAATATAAACTGTGTGCCGTTTATTGCTTGCTGTCAGTGAATAGACAGTGATGTGCACAAAGATGGCCGCTTAAGCTGACTGACTGATTTATTGCTGCGCCATCACTGCATCTTATTGGCGGGAAAAATTGGCGCCCTCTGCTAGAAGTGCGGTAAAGGCTGTATGTCCGCGCCACCGCCCTGTCTACAAATTTGCATGTCTGCTGAAATGGACTCCGCCTCCCCATGTTGGAGTACCTGGGGGCGGCCTCCCAGAGCAATGGGAGGTCTTGACTGAAATGATAGGTGCCGCCCTGTCGCTCTCCAGAGAAGGATCGAGCATGCTGACAAGTAAAGACTGCTCTGATGAGATGTCTGCACCAGCCATCCAGAAAATGGAATTTGACCAATCGGAGCAAGAAGAAGCTCCACCAGCTTACAATCCGGGACCGGAGAGACCCACCAGCCTGCCGCCAGGATCGCAGCCTGAACCCTACTTTGGTTCATGGAAGGACTTTGCGAGGCCCAGTAGGCAATGGTCCGCACTGATGGCGGAGGTGCGGGAAGCTGCTATTAAAAAAACGACCCGCCAGAAGATATATTTTGAAGAACTGGCCAAGACAGTATATGAACGTCACGCCACTACGCAACCCCGCCTGGAAAGGAGAATGGGGGTAGTGGTGACCTTCGATAAGGACTGAGGCTTCGGTTTTATTAAAGATTATACAACCAGCAAAGACTTGTTCGTGAACCGGAGGTCAGTTAAGCGCAGCTACCTCCCTGACCATCTGCATAACCTCCGCGAGGGAGAGGAGGTAGAGTTCACCCCTGCCGAGGGCCTGAGACGCCCCTACGCAACTGCTGTGACCTGTCCCAAGCCGGGACCCGAAGATTTGGAAGAGCCCGATGAACCCACCAGTCCGGGACGCGAACCAGAGCGCCCAACAGAACCGGCTCGTAATACTTTCCAGGAAAAGGGGTCCTTCATCGGTCCAAATGTATTCTGGCAACCGACTGTATTAGAAAAGTGGGTGAGTCGTACCCCTCACCTGAACTGTCCCGCCGGTAGAAAACGATAAAAGAGCTTGAGAACCTGGAAAGGTTCCATGCCGCATTAGATGACATTTGGAGAGGAAAGATCGCAGATGCGGCGCCGGAACCTGCGGCGGCCGTGCCAGCCAGCCCGGATTCCCTTACCTGCACCTGCTGCAATTGCGAAGGATCCCTGCGTCGCAACGTCTGAAAGCTTGGAGGACCAGATCGTGCGGCTGGAACTTCAACTTTGTGGCCTGCGCCAACTTGCCATCTCCAGAGTGCCGTCTCCGCCATCTAAAAAGAAGGACATGACCTAGGACTCAGACACCTCGGAGCCAGAGGTAAGCGTGTCCCTCCCTGTCAGTCGACCGTCCATAGTGACTGCAGCTGCTGTCGCGGCACCGGTGAGACTTACCTATGCCAGGAGCCGCCGCGTCCAGCTAGCGACACCTAACCCCACAGAGCCTCCTGCTGTGGCTACACCCAGACCAGCGGAGCCTCCAACTGTAATAATGCCTAGGTCCATGGAGCCACCTGCAATATTTACCCCTAGGCCTATGGGGCCTATACCAGTAAGGGGTCCATTTATGCTACAGTTGCCGGCTAATACAATTTTGTGGGCCCAGCCATATGTGGATCCTCGTGTCAGGCCCAATCTGCAAGCAGAACCAGGATGTCCCACCAGTGATGACTCTAGTGGACGTGATACATGCCTGTGAGTAGGCCTGCCAGGCCATGTTTGATTTTTGCTGAGGGACCCTTATTGCTGAGGATTTAACCCTTTCAGGACAGGAGTCCTTTGTTTTGGCCCTATGAGCTGCTGCCAGTTTCCCACGGCTCAGTGGTGGTGGTAGGCCACTGAAATTACCAATTGCTCCAAGGCTATCCAGTTTACAGGACCCCCTGCCTGCTTCCAAGACAAAAGCCAAGTTGTGCCTGTTTATTTTGCACCTTAACCCTTTTAACCCCCTTTTCAGGTTGATTAAGGGACATTACAGCACTTATTTTATATGCCATTTTTAACCGCTTTCCGTCCGCCCATAGGATATAAACGTCCTATGGGTGGACGTCTATTTCTGAAAGCACGTTTTAGAACGTCCTTTCAGAAATAGCAGCTGCACGCTAATCGTGCAGCTGCTGATCGGGTTGCCCGCTGTCAGTGACAGCAGGGCAACCCTAAGACAAGGCAGGGACAGTGCCCAGGTGTCCCTGCCTTCCGGATCGCTGCAGACACAGCGCTCACCGCTGTGCGCTTCCTGTTCCGGCCCGGCGGTCATGTGACCGCCGGGACCGGAGAGTGCAGGAGCTGTGTGAGGTCTCTCAGAGACCTCGATCAGCCCTGCTCTGAGGCTGTACAGCGCTAGATTGCTGCTGTACAGCCTCTCTAGGGGTGTATTTGTCCTGTAACTGGGGCTACTATGTCAGCCCCAGTTACAGGAGAAATCAACAGTGAAAAAAAAAAAAAAAAAGTGAAGCAAATGTCCCCCAGAGGTCCTGTATGACCTTATGGGGGACGAAAAGTGTAAAATAAAAAAAATAAAAATAAAAGGTTGAAAATAAAAAAATAAAAAAAAGTTTCACATGTAAAAAAAAAAAAGTCCCCAAGTAAGGAATGAAAAAAAAAAGTTAAAAATAGAAAAAATAAAAAAAAGTATACATATTAGGTATTGCCGCGTCCGTAAAAACCAGCTCTATAAAAATATCACATGACCTAACCCCTCGGGTGAACACCGTAAAAAAAAAAAAGAAAACTGTGTCAAAACAAGCAATTTTTGTCACCTTACATCACAAAAGGTGCAACACCAAGTGATCAAAAACGCGTATGTCCCACAAAATAGTACCAATAAAACCGTCACCTCATCCCACAAAAAATGAGCCCCTACATAAGAAAATCTCTCAAAAAATAAAAAAACTATAGCTCTCAGAACATATACACATTAAAACATAATTTTTTTGTTTCAAAAATGCTATTATTGTGACTGAACCCCTCAGGTGAACGCTGTAAAAATAAATAAATAGAAACTGTGCTAAAACAACCAATTTTTTGGTCACCTTGCCCCATAAAGTGTTATAATGAATGATCAAAAAATCATATGTACCCAAAAATAGTACTAATAAAACTGGCACCTTATCCCCTAGTTTCCAAAATGGGGTCACTTCTTGGGAGTTTCTACTGTAAGGGTGCATCAGGGGGCTTCAAATGGGACATGGCATCTAAAAACCATGTGGAGTTCCTTTTCTTCTGCGCCCTGCCGTGTGCCCATACAGCAGTTTATGACCACATGTGGGGTGTTTCTGTAAACCGCAGAATCTGGGTAATAAATATTGAGTTTTGTTTGGCTGTTAACCATCGATGTGTTAAAGAAAAAAATTGATTAAAATGGAAAATCTGCCAAAAAAGTGAAATTTAAAAATTTGATCTCCATTTTACTTTAATTCTTGTGGAACGCCTAAAGGGTTAACAAAGTTTGTAAAATCGGTTTTAAATACCTTGAGGGGTGTAGTTTCTACAATGGGGTCATTTATGGGGGTATCCACTATGTAGTCCCCACAAAGTGACTTCAGACCTGAACTGGTCCTTAAAAAGTGGGTTTTGGCAATTTTCTTAAAAATTTGAAGAATTGCTTCTAAACTTCTAAGCCTTCTAACGTCCTAAAAAAATAAAATGACATTTCCAAAATGATGCCAACATAAAGTAGACATATGGGGAATGTTAAATAATAAATATTTTATGAGGTATCACTTTCTGTTTTAAAAGCAGATAAATTGAAATTTAGAAAATTGCAAATTTTTCAAATGTTTGGGTAAATTTGGAATTTTTTCATAAATAAAGGTGAAATATTTTGACTCAAATTTATGACTATCATGAAGTACAATGTGTCACGAGAAAACAATCTCGGAATGACTTGGATAAATAAAGGCGTTCCAAAGTTATTACCACATAAAGTGAGATATATCAGTTTTGCAAAATTTGGCCTGGTCAGGAAGGGGGCAAATGGCCCAGATGGCAGGTGGTTAAATAATGTGGACTTTTACGTGCTGTGACTTTTATATGCAAATCATAACTTCAAGTAATGTGCCCAGAGATGGCCCCAACGCCTGAGGACCTCTGAGATGCTGTTTTATGGGACTATTATATTTTATTATGGACTATCCTGGTATCCTTGATACGCTGCACCAGGTCAGCGCCCCTGTTCCCTTATACTATCCTGAGAGAAGAGAACGACGCCCCTTTTCACCGGACTTGTTCCTTAGCCAGCGGAACTGCCTGATTTATATATATGTGTATTTGCAAATGTAGATGTGTGTTCCTGCTTTGCAGTATTTTTGTCTTTCAGGTGCAGTATCCAGCTGGGCAGGGCCCCTTATGTTGCGCCGAGGACGGGCAACGTCACAGCAACGGGGTATGTAGTGTCCCACTAGGTAAATGTGGGCACTACACAAGGGTCAATTGGGCCACGTTGTTCTCCACCTCCTTTGGGACAGTGGCAGGTTATTTCACAGTACATTTTAATGCATTTTAATATGTATTTATGTATATTTTTGATATGTGTAGCAGGCCTATTTAGGTGTAGTTCATCATCCTAGGCACTAGAGGGAGCTAGGGAACACCTAGTATATATATTTAGACCTAGACAGGGAGGAGTGAGTCTGTAGTCTGTGGAGAGTAGAGTCAGAGGCCAGAAGACACTTTAGCCAGAGTGGGGCTGAGGTGCAGGCTCTGACATGCAACTAGACAGCCCAGGTTTCTAGTTGACACCAGGAGGCTAGTAAGTGAGATCAGCCTGCCTGAGGATATTGAGCCAGAGTTAGCTCAGAAGATTTGACACCAGGGGAAGAGTTGCCTCCTGAGAAGCCAAGTTCCCACAAGCCGAGCAGAGCCAGTATACCAGCCAGACAAGGAAGCTGAAGGGCAGAAGGATTTATACTTGAGGCAAGGATATATACCTGAGGAAGTTTGCTACCAAGGATAAAGCCAGCATTAGGGCATACGTACCTTGGGATAAAGACAGACAGGAGTTCTGAGGAACAGTGTACAGTATTTCTGAGGAGAAGGTACAGCCTGATCTGTGAGTGTTGTTTAACCCTCTGAGTATCTTGCAAAGAACATTGTTGCCTGCCATTGATGTAAAAGCCCGCTTGTGCTGTGACACTGCTATGTGGAACTGAACTTATAAAAGACTGTATAAAGTTAACCGTTTTCCAGTAAAGAAAGTTTGGTTCACCCCAACAACGTGTTCCTCACTTATTACTACTATCATCAATCGGTGTGCCACCGTTACAGGCACTGGCGTCACGAACCTTAAAGGGACCTTGCCCTAGGCACATTAAACATCTGCAACATCCAGGGCACCTCATCTACCATCAGGCCTGGTCCCTATATACAGAGAGTGCCCCAGAGGACTTCTGTGCCAGCCTCTCCATCACTGCCGTACGCCTGCCCAGGGTCTTCCTACAAACTGTGAGTAACCCATAGCAACCCTCGTTTGCCTAAGTAACCGTGACCTCACATCGCTATACCCTGCAAGTCTGCGTACTGCACATGTGCACTACTACAGCCAATGACTGGCCCTGGTGGTGATGTCCTCCAAGTGGCACATCACTGCTGGTTCACATGCCACTGTTATCAGTGGTTTGTATAGGGAGACAGCAGGGGAGACATAGAAAATGTGCTCACTGCTAACCTGTGCCTCCATAGTAAAAAAATAAAATAAAAATCCATTAATAAAGTACGGCTGGGAATACACAGCAATGTGTATTACTCAACATGAATATTATGTCACATTGCATCTAATGACCATCAATGGGGTTTCCGTGTGGGGCATATAACATTTCTGTGATGTGGGCGAGTTTGTAACACAAGACAACACTATTGTCGCACTCGCCGATCTCAACCAGTTGAGTCTGGCAGTTGATGGTCGGACCGGGATCCTTCATGTGAACGATCCCAACAATGATTGATTGATCACATTCTGGAGCTGGATTCACTCGCACGCATTCTGCACCATCTGCTGAACCTCAATGCACAGTATCATACAGTATGGATATATGATGATGGTTGGTCCAAGATATACAGAATATGGAACTCTTGGAATACAAATGTATGGATCTAGCATTAGATAGTGATTGGTCAGAATGTGGTTAGTAGAATCCAGCTTTAGGCATAGGAGCTGCTTTAGGTACAGTTTAAGAAGAGTTTTATCACTGTTTAGGGTTCAGCTACACGGCAAGAAAGCCTTACGACATTTCATGTTATGTTTGTCAATGGTGCCGTAATGTGCCATACAACATGGTTGACATGCGACAGATGCAAAAAGTCCAGACATGTCAGATTTTGTGTTGCACATCATGCACAACCTTTGCTCCTTTGACTTTGGCTGTTTTGACAGCAAAATCACAGTTCTAAAATATACATGCAATAACAAGTTGCAGGCAAGTCACATATATTTTTTGGTGCGTCACACATGTCGCCATGTAGCCGAACCCTAACAGGGTGTGTATATGGATAGATGTTGGTGCTTTGTTGAGTTAGTACTACTTATCTGTCTTTGACTATATCAAATATTGGGAGTTGTGAAATAACAAAAGTGTAATGAGGTGATATCCAAGGACATTATTTCTAATCCCTGAGGCACAGTTGGAATGGTGCCCTTGCTAACAGCTGTGCCGCGTAATATCCTGGTATGATCTATAGATAAAAGCCTTGGCTAACAAAAATATCACCAGGAACATGATCCGTGTACAGAGGATGCACAGTGTCCTTACAGGTCGTACTGACTTCCTTGGTAATGTTAAGTATGGCGATATTATCCCCTACAGACATTGGGGGGAATAACTCTGCAGATATGGAATCTGACCAAACAACTCATATAGCATCATAAGTGTATTATCCTACAAATGGTACAAAACACAGAAAGCTAAACCTCAATACACAAAGTTGGATCTCAATACATGAGATTGAGTTGTGCTAGGCTTTGGGGTCTTGTCTATGGTGAAGAAATTGCTGTTGGCAAGTCAGGTAGCGGCTCAAAATAATGGAGGGTTCTTAAGCGGGGGGTGGGGGGGGGCTGCATGAGCTAACAGTTCAGAGCGACAGAGGTTATTCATGTGAGACAATCCCTTTAAATCATTACGTAAGACCAGTTCATATGGCCGTGCAAACTGTAGCAAAAAGCAGTAAAAGAACGACATTGGAAGTGGAGTGCCTCAGAGGATCACTGCAAAGGGTTAATTTAATGCTATTGTTGTGACTTGTTAAAACACAGTATTTACCTATGCACTATGTATTCTTGATGGTTGATTATGGGGAGCATAGAGTTACGCCTGGCAGTCTTGTCTAGTTGCACGGAGTTCAGAGTTTCCAGCCGGGAGAGAGGACGTGTCTGTGAGAGCTACACAGAACTAGGCCTGATCCAGGGAAGCTTTATCGCTGAGGCTGTACAGCCAGTAAAGCTACTGTACACCGAGAGAATACTCCTGATAAAAAGACACCAAATTCAATTGATAGTTGAGGATTGTAAGGTCGTGCTTTGGATAGACAGAAAGGTACCGCTCGTTTATGTCATGAAGACGTTACTGCACGTCCAAGAGAGTATACTACCGTCCATACTTCAGAGACGATCTAGCACCTTCACCCCTCAGACTGATCATGGTAGAGGAAGTTAATGAGAATTGTGTTGCACACCTATGATTATTCCGAAGGATTAAGAAGCATAATTAGAGAGAGAGACTCAGGGAGTATTACCAATATCTTTGTCGCTGCCTATACACAGCCATTGGGAAGAGCACTACCGTGTAATTTACTACTGAACTGTCGGCTGAAAGCCGGAATAGGAGATTCCGAGGCTGGGTTACCGACAGGTGAACCGTGCAGTGCACACAGCAGATTACCAGGAAGTCCTGAGAAGACCTAGTCATAGTGAGACACACATGCAGGCAGCAACGGTGAGCGTAGCATTTTCATAGGACAGGGAATATATGTTATTTAAAGGGGTTGTCTCATCATGGACAATGGGGGCATATTGGTAGGATATGCCCCATTGTCTTATAGGTGCAGGTCCCGCACCTATATCGAGAACGGAGCCTTGCAAGTGAAGGAGGGCGCACAGCCGCCCTCCATTCATTTTCTATGGGGCCGGCGAAAATAGCCGAGCGCTGGGTTGGCTATTTCTGTAGGCCCCATAGAAATGAATGGGAGCGGGGGCCTCGCATGCGCGGTACGTTCCCATTCACTTCTATGGGGAGCCGGCTTGGTGGTGGCCGGACCGGAGTCCACCAGCCACCACCTTGCGGGGCTCCGTTCTCGATATAGGTGCGGGTCCCTGCAGTGGACAATGGGGGCATATCCTAGCGATATGCCCCAATTGTCCATGATGAGACAACCCCTTTAAGTTTGTTAGGCACACTGTCCTTTCAGAATGAGCTCCCAGTCTCTTAGTTGTTTACCAGACATAGTTCATTGCTATATCCTGAGAGACTAAGTGTAAGGGAGAGGGAGACTCTCCTCACACAGGCGTGCAGCTGAAGACAGGGTAAATCCAGAGTTATTTGTCCAGTATTACTTTCCTCTGTTCTAAGTGTTATTTGTTAATTACTGCCAGTTTTACAGTAAAATCCTATCTTAAGGAAAAACTGCTTCCAGTTTCCCGAACGCGTCCTACACTTCACAACTGCATTAGCATCCCAGAAATTCAGGATATATTCTTACTATGGACAAAGAAATACTGCATCAAGCATTGGGCATATTTGCAGTATTTCCATTTTTTCTCAAAATTGCAGGCAATCTATGGGGATAAGCACAATTACTCAGGCAGCTGCAGTGATCGCTCTCACACACAAAAGGGTCACAATGACACTAATGGAACAATGGCTTTTCTGATTAAGAGCTGCATTAGACAATGAACAAAAGACTCAGTCCTCATATAAGTGTGGACCTTGTGTGATCATTTATCTGGGGCAGAGGTGGTGTAATGGACTCAAAGTTCTTTTATCTTTTATGTACTGTAGTTTATTTATGAGAACTCAAAAACAATGCTCATTTAAGGCCTCTTTACACTGGCCGAGCATCAGCCAGATAATCACTAACAAGCACTCCTGTTGGTGATTATCTGCCAGTGTAAAGATCGTTTGTGCGGTCACCTAAATGATCTTTTACTGGCAGCAGATCGTGCCGTCTAAGCTCGCTCTGCTGCCTGCAAACAATAATTCTGTATGGGGACAAGCAATTGCATTAGTAATCACTCCTTTGCATACCATGGAGGAGATCTCTGCATGTAAATGCTGCAGTCTCCTTCACTAACAACAGCGGCTTCCTTCATAGTGTCCTTCCCTGAACACCATTCTTGTTCAGTGTTTTTCTAATAGTAGTTTTTTTGCAGTTTGTGGAGTCTTCTATTGGCCCTTTTCTGTTACCTTTGGCTTTCTCTCCTCTTTCATCATGCTCTTGGAGGGATCCTAACATGGTGCCCTCTCCTAGGGAGTGGCAATAGTTCTGATTCTTTTGCATTTGTAGATACAGTAATTTGTCTAACCATGGATTGAACAGTGCATCCACTTCTTTACCAATGTTTTTGTAACTTTTCCACCTTCTTGCATCTATATAACACATCTTTTGAGATCTTCTGCATAAAGGCATAAATCACCCTAACTAATCTTTCTTCAGAAGAACATATTTCTCAGTATATCTGTAAAGAATAAATCAAGGCAACTGGACTTACTGTAGATTTCTTGAAAACATTTCACTCGTTCTTCCAACGAGCTTTCTCAATTCTGAGTGACTGTACAAGAATTCTCTGGGAATAAATATGTAACTGAATCAACATCTGGTAATTATACCCAGCATGGGGTCAGAGGTCATAATACCCAGCATGGGGTCAAAGGTGTTGATTCCATTATCCTAATTGGAGTCAGTAGGTGATAATGACCTCCCAGAAAAAGGTGTCAAGACAACATTGTATGTGGCAGACAATAGATGTCTAACCCCCCCCCCCCCCCCCCGCCTCTATTCAAGCTTGGCTTCTCCATTTTTAAGTAGATGGCCTCCTTCACACCTCGTTTGTACCAATTGGCCTCCTTATCAAACAGTAATTTACAGTAAGTCCAGTTGCCTTGATTTATTCTTTACAGATATACCATGACCTGGATAAATGAGAACCTTCACAGACATGTTTCTCAGTAATCAGGCTTTGTGTGCCTCTATTTAATGGGTATAGTACCTGTGAAACCCACACTTCAGTCTCATTTTCTTAATAAGGTTATCCCATGATTGATGAAAAATAAAAATTAGGCATCATATAGTACATGACAATACCTTTCTATCAATGTTAGAACCAGCCCTGTACTGTCACAGCTTCTAACAGTACTGTAGATCCAGATGGTGGGAGTTGAAGGATGGAACTGAGCTTTTGTGACCACCTCAGTAGATGGACGTGGACATCACTTTACAGAATTAACACTATTATAAATAAACACCATTATTATAGTAAATTGAAAACCAAGAAAATGGAGCAATTTTGTAACTAAGTAGATTTCAAAAGTAATCTTTTTTTCATGATGAATAAAATTGAAATAACATTCAATGGTGGCACCGCCCTTTCAACTGAAAGACCTTTTGCCAATCAAGTCTTGACAGAGTCATTGAGGGTGGTTTTACACAGGGTGACTGCTGCATGAAAACAAAACACTGCCCATCCATGGCCAATGGCCGCACGAGTTTGAAAGTCAGACCTCGGCTTTACCAGTAAAATCATATGACCATTGGCCATAATGGGTGGTTGATCTCAGGAATATAATGTCATGTGACTAGTGCTGATGTGCAATACCACACACAACCAGTAAACAGGTGTGACACAGTTTTGGGAATTAGCAGCCATGTTTTCTTATTTCTGCATTATCACTGCAAAGGGAGTCTGTCACCAGGAAATTCACTGATAATCCAGGTACAATGGATGCCTGATAGGCCTAGCTCATCAGAATGTAATGAGGCCTTTCATTTATCGATCCGTTGCTTCATTCTGGAGAAAAAGTACTTTAAACCATATGCAGATGAGCTGCTCAGTAAACTCTTGCTCCTCCTGCTTCTGCTGCCAGACCCTCCTTCCCCTTGATTGACAGGTCCAGGTAAAGTGACTATGCAGAAACTTTCCATTTTATCTGGTTAAACAGTGAATTTCCTAGGGTCCAGGTTCCCTCTTTTCACTACTCAGAGATTCCTGAGCTTGGAAATCTAACACAACATTTTCACCAAAATGCTACCAATTTAATGGCCTAATGCTTAAAATGCATTTGTCACCTTCTGGCATCTCTAGACATTGGGTTTTGAGCACTGTCATTCTGATCCATGACCACAGACTTCGCTTATAAAACAAAAGTACCTATCGTGAGTTGTAGTAAAAAGGAAAGTTCAGCAGCTCTCACCTGCCCCTCCTCCACCTGTGAGCACGGAAACCCGTGTCAGGCCCGGGTAGTACAAATGCAAAAAGGTTCAAGGAATCTTTATTTTGCTAGCGGTAAAATCACATCCAATTGTGGTTACAAAAGGTCTTGTCTACGCGTTTCGGGCTACAGAGACAATTCCAGCCCTTATCGTGAGTTGTAGTGTAGACAGATTGCCTGCACAGTCCAGTTGCATAGTAAATCTTGCAGTTGAAAGGTCACTTCATGCATAAATATTGTGCAATGACACAATAGATGGGCAAACATGAGTCACTCTAGATGAAAGGTTCTACAAACATACTTTCCACTTGTTCCACTTTAAATAGTTTAACCCTCTAATAGTCAAAAAAATTTAAAACCCTCCCGAAAAGTTCAACAAAAGTTTGTGTTATTGTAGATTTTGAATTTGTCACAAGTAAATATAATTTTACTATATTTAAATCAGGTGCCTTAAGGGGAACCTGTCAGCGGCAAAACCCATCCCAAACCGCCAGCAGTACCTTCAAGTAGCCGGCAGTGAGCTTCGAATCATGATTTCTTACTGGCATTCTGATGAGACAGAAGTATGAAAAACGATCTTTTATCCTTCGTCCGCGCTATTTTCCAGTCATGCTTGAAGTCAAGGGGCAGCAGCCTCCAAGGTAACCGTGCCCCCTTCCTGCCCCTTCGCTGTGACTGACAGACGGCTGTTTGGCAAAGCCAGCTGGCTGTCGGCATAAGCGCTGTCAGGGAAAGTGGAGCATTCAGACTCCCAGGAATGCACATCATTTGGTTCAAATATATGGTTTTTCCTATTTTCTTCTAGCTAAAACCAAGGTGTGTCTTATCGTATGAAAAATATGGTATGTGTATTTTTTTATAGTCTTTTTATTTTGTTCAATAAATTATTGTGCAGGGGGAAAATGGATCTTTTTTTTTTACTTTGGATTTAATTATTTTAATTATTTTAACATTTTTAGTTCCATCAGGGGAATTGACCACTTGATCACTTCAGTTATACACTGAAAAACTTTTGTTATGCAGTGTATTATGTCAGTAAGGGTACTTTATCACTAGCGTTTTTCTTTTCCGGTATTGAGTTCCGTCACAGGGTCTCAATACCGGAAAAAAACTGATCAGTTTAAGGCTACTTTCACACTCGCGTTCGTTGAGGATCCGTCTTGTATCTGCACAGACGGAACCGCACCGATAATGCAAACGCTTGTATCCGTTCAAAACGGATCCGTTTGCATTATTCTCTCAAAAAAAATTCTGAGTCAAAACAGATCTGTCTTGACTTACATTGAAAGAGTCAATGGGGGGTCGGATCCGGTTTCAATTGGACCATATTGTGTCAGTGAAAACGGATCCATCCCCATTGACTTTACATTGTAAGTCAGAACGGATCCGTTTGGCTCCGCATTAGCAGGCGGACACCAACACGCTGCAAACTGCGTTTTGGTGTCCGCCTCAAAAACGGAACGGAGACCAAACGCAGCCAAACTGGATGCATTCTGAACGATCCTTATCTATTCAGAATGCATTGGGGCTGAACTGATCCGTTTTGGGGGCCGCTTGTGAGAGCCCTGAAAACGGATCTCACAAGCGAACCCAGAAATGCCAGTGGAAAGTAGCCTTATCCTAATGCATTCTGAATGGAGAGCAATCCGTTCAGTATGCATCAGGATGCATCAGTTTCAGTTCCTCTTACGTTTTTTGCATGCTGTGCGGTTTCTGGCCAAAAAGCCTGACACTTGACGGAAATGCCGGAAAATTTCCGTATTGACGGATCTGTTCTTCTTGTCCGCGGCATGCGCAGAGACCTTTAAATCTGTGAAAGAAAGATATACCGGATCCGTTTTTCCGGATGACAACCGGAAAGACGGATCCCGTATTGCCCAAATTGCGTGCAAAGTAGTTTGAAATCAAAATCTGTAAAAAATGGCCGGTGAAATCCGAAAGGGTGCTCTTTGGAATGTGGGCCCCTTTGCCAACCTATGGCTGCAAAAAAGTGTCACACATGTGGTATTGCCGTACTCAGGAGAAGTTGGGCAATGTGTTTTGGGGGTGTCATTTTACAAATACCCATGCTGGGTGAGAGAAATATCTTGCAAAAAGACAACATTTTCCCCATTTTTTTTATACAAAGTTGGCATTTGACCAAGATATTTCTCTCACCCAGCATGGGTATAGTAAATTGACACCCCAAAACACATTGCCCAACTTCTCCTGAGTACGGCAATACCACATTGTTGACACTTTTTTGCAGCCTAGTGGGCAAAGGGGCCCACATTCCAAAGAGCACCTTTTGAATTTCACCGGCCATTTTTTACAGATTTTGATTTCAAACTACTTTGCACGCATTTGGGCCCCTAAAATGCCAGGGCAGTATAACTACCCCACAAGTGACCCCATTTTGGAAAGAAGACACCCCAAGGTATTTCGTGATGGGCATAGTGAGTTCATGGAAGTTTTTATTTTTTGTCACAAGTTAGTGGAATATGAGACTTTGTAAGAAAAAAAATCAAATAAAATAAATCATCATTTTCCGCTAACTTGTGACAAAAAATAAAAAATTCTAGGAACTTCTCGCCATGCCCCTCACGGAATACCTTGGGGTGTCTTCTTTCCAAAATGGGGTCACTTGTGGGCTAGTTATACTGCCCTGGCATTCGAGGGGCCCTAATGTGTGGTAAGTAGTTTGAAATCAAATGTGTAAAAAATTGACCTGTGAAATCCGAAAGGTGGGGGTGTGCTCTTTGAATGTGGGCCCTTTGCCCACCTAGGCTGCAAAAAGTGTCACACATGTGGTATTGGCCGTACTCAGGAGAAGTTGGGCAATGTGTTTTTGGGGTGTCATTTTACATATACCCATGCTGGTGAGATAAATATCTCGCCAAAAGACAACTTTTCTCATTTTTTTTATACAAAGTTGGCATTTGACCGAGATATTTCTCTCACCCAGAATGGGTATATGTAAAATGACACCCCAAAACACATTCCCCAACTTCTCCTGAGTACGGCGATAAAAGATGTGTGACACTTTTTTGCAGCCTAGATGCGCAAAGGGGCCCACATTCCTTTTAGGAGGACATTTTTAGACATTTGAATCCCAGACTTCTTCTCACGCTTTAGGGCCCCTAAAATGCCAGGGCAGTATAAATACCCCACATGTGACCCCATTTTGGAAAGAAGACACCCCAAGGTATTCAATGAGGGGCATGGCGAGTTCATCGAAAAAATTTTTTTTGCCACAAGTTAGCGGAAATTGATTTTTTTTGTTTTTTCTCACAAAGTCTCCCTTTCCGCTAACTTGGGACAAAAATTTCAATCTTTCATGGACTCAATATGCCCCTCATCAAATACCTTGGGGTGTCTACTTTCCGAAATGGGGTCACATGTGGGGTTTTTATACTGCCCTGGCCTTTTAGGGGCCCTAAAGCGTGAGAAGAAGTCTGGAATATAAATGTCTAAAAATTTTTACGCATTTGGATTCCGTGAGGGGTATGGTGAGTTCATGTGAGATTTTATTTTGTGACACAAGTTAGTGGAATATGAGACTTTGTAAGAAAAAAAAATTAATTTCCGCTAACTTGGGCCAAAGAAATGTCTGAATGGAGCCTGACAGGGGGGTTATCAATGACAGGGGGGTGATCAGGGAGTCTATATGGGGTGATCACCCCCCTGTCATTGATCACCCCCCTGTAAGGCTCCATTCAGACGTCCGTATGTTTTTTACGGATCCACGGATACATGGATCGGATCCGCAAAACACATACGGACATCTGAATGGAGCCTTACAGGGGGGTGATCAATGACAGGGGGGTGATCACCCCATATAGACTCCCTGATCACCCCCCTGTCATTGATCACCCCCCTGTCATTGATCACCCCCCTGTAAGGCTCCATTCAGATGTCCATATGTTTTTTACGGATCCACGGATACATGGATCGGATCCGCAAAACACGTACCGACATCTGAATGGAGCCTTACAGGGGGGTGATCAATGACAGGGGGGTGATCAGGGAGTCTATATGGGGTGATCACCCCCCTGTCATTGATCACCCCACTGTAAGGCTCCATTCAGATGTCTGTATGTGTTTTGCGGATCCGATCCATGTATCCGTGGATCCGTAAAAAAACATACGGACATCTGAATGGAGCCTTACAGGGGGGTGATCAATGACAGGGGGGTGATCAATGACAGGGGGGTGATCAATGACAGGCGGGTGATCAGGGAGTCTATATGGGGTGATCACCCCCCTGTCATTGATCACCCCCCTGTAAGGCTCCATTCAGATGTCCATACGTGTTTTGCGGATCCGATCCATGTATCCGTGGATCCGTAAAAAACATACGGACATCTGAATGGAGCTATACAGGAGGGTGATCAATGACAGGGGGGTGATCAATGACAGGGGGGTGATCAGGGAGTCTATATGGGGTGATCACCCCCCTGTCATTGATCACCCCCCTGTAAGGCTCCATTCAGATGTCCGTATGTGTTTTGCAGATCCGATCCATGTATCCGTGGATCCATAAAAGACATACGGACGTCTGAATGGAGCCTTACAGGGGGGTGATCAATGACAGGGGGTGATCAATGACAGGGGGGTGATCAGGGAGTCTATATGGGGTGATCACCCCCCTGTAAGGCTCTAGTCAGACGTCCGTATGTGTTTTGCGGATCCGATCCATGTATCCGTGGATCCGTAAAAAACATACGGACGTCTAAATGGAGCCTTACAGGGGGGGGATCAATGACAGGGGGGTGATCAATGACAGGGGGGTGATCAGGGAGTCTATATGGGGTGATCACCCCTGTCATTGATCACCCCCCTGTAAGGCTCCATTCAGATGTCCGTATGTGTTTTGCGGATACGATCCATGTATCAGTGGATCCGTAAAAAACTTACGGACGTCTGAATGGAGCCTTACAAGGGGGTGATCAATGACAGGGGGGTGATCAGGGAGTCTATATGGGGTGATCAGGGGTGAATAAGGGGTTAATAAGTGACGGGGAGGGTGTAGTGTAGTGTTGTGCTTGGTGCTACTTATTACTGAGCTGCCTGTGTCCTCTGGTGGTCGATCCAAACAAAAGGGACCACCAGAGGACCAGGTAGCAGGTATATTAGATGCTGTTATCAAAACAGCGTCTAATATACCTGTTAGGGGTTAAAAAAAACGCATCTCCAGCCTGCCAGCGAACGATCGCCGCTGGCAGGCTGGTGATCCACTCGCTTACCTTCCGATCCTGTGAACGCGCGCGCCTGTGTGCGCGCGTTCACAGGAAATCTCGCCTCTCGCGAGATGACGCGTATATGCGTCCACCCAGAATAGCAGGGCTGCCGCCAGGACGCAATCCTGCGTACGGCGGTCCTGAGGCGGTTAAAATCCGTCTCTTATTTTTTGTTGATAATTTGTGTCAATGGGAAATCTGAGCCTTAGCTCAGAATCTATGGCAGGTGGCCACTCATGGATTATCCCCATTGCAATTGTTACGTGCAAATCCAGGGCAGAAATCCATGGCTCAGTGTCAAATTTCTGCTGTGGATTCTTGTCAGATCCTAATAGGTCCTGGTACATTGTAGGCATGAGGGCCATTGTTAAGCCCCTGGCAACTTATCAGAACCACCACATCATGTCAAGGGGGACAGCAATGGGCTTAGGGAAGAAGCCCCCATCCTTTGCAAAACCATAGAAACATAGAATGTGTCGGCAGATAAGAACCCTTTGGCCCATCCAGGTTGCCCAATATACTGAATACTATAGATAGCCCCCGGCCCTATCTTATATGAAGGATGGCCTTATGCCTATCCCATGCATGCTTAAACTCCTTCACTGTATTTGCAGCTACCACTTCTGCAGGAAGGCTATTCCATGCATCCACTACTCTCTCAGTAAAGTAATACTTCCTGATATTACTTTTAAACCTTTGCCCCTCTAATTTAAAATGATGTCCTCTTGTAGCAGTTTTTCTTCTTTTAAATATTCTCTCCTCTTGCAGTGTCCCGCTCAAGTAACCGTGGGCCCCGCAAACATGCTTTTATCATGTATTAATGTCATGTGATATGCCTGTATTTTGTATTTTATCTCCTGTCATATTCTCCATGTCACAATGTGATTTTACATGCAAATATCCTTTATACAGGCCTAGTCAGGGTGCACTACACTTGTTTCTCCACTAGATGGAGCAGTGTTAGTGTGTGTATATATAGCTTAGCTCAGACCTAAGTTAGGGTGTGCAAATGTGTGCAGTTGTGTGCAGTGCTGTGCACTTCAGTTCAGTTCCTGGTTGAGGTAAATCCAAACCAGTGCAGATGAGCTCAGGTGAATCCAAGTGAGAGTTCAGTTGAATGCAGTTCTCTCATGAGCCTACAAGAAAGCAACAGCGATGTAGCTGAATATCTGGAGGGAGGCATCTTCCTAGCCTCTCTACTCTGTCCCTGTTGGCTCCACAGCCCAGGGTTAAGGCCTGCAATTATTCTACCTAGAGGTGAGCAATCCACTCCTATAGATCGCTCTTCCAGGGTGACCAATGTCTAAACTGCATGCAGCAGAGTATAGAAGGAATTATCACGTTTATGCAAGACAAAGGATTAGCAAGATAGTCATTACCTGAGGACTTATTAAGCACCTTTGTACTAGGTGTAGGAGATAGCTTGAAGCATCTACATCTCCAGTTTAAATCCTGAGGACAGTCAGGCCAACTGTCGGAACAACATTGGAATAGAAGTTCAGGATTCAGAAAAGCACCTTTTTATTCAAGGATTAGGATCAGGCCGGAGTTGTTACCAGTGTAAGACTTTCATTATTACCAGCCTAGTTTGAGCAGTAGTTTTCTCATATGTTACAAGAGCCTGTACTTCATTGAGGATTTGCATTTCCCTATCCCCATATGCAGGGGAGATTGTGCATAATGCCGGATTGTATCAAGAGACTGTTAAATGCTTTGGATGTATTGTAATCAAGGGTCATCATCAGTAAAGTGCCATTTGGAGTTCTATCCTGCTTGCCTGCTTGCTGTATTTGAATGGACTGTTTTTGGATTTAAAATGGCCGCCAAAGGACTTGTAATTGTTTGCTGCGCCATCACTGAGCAGCTTGGCGGTAAAAACTAAAGACACTCCCCCCTAAAAGTGGGAAACCTTGGCTCCACTATATTAGAAAAGACACGGTAGAAATATTTCTGCTGCGCCACAGACCAAGTCTCATTTGCATGGATTACAATATGTGCACCGCCTCCCCTATCCTGGATTACCTAGGGGGCATGCCAGAACAAGGAGGAAGTCTGACTGAGCAATGGAGTGGATTGATGAATGTCCTGCTGTCTGCAAGCATGTCGGAGACTGCGCTCCCAAGAGCGACGGGCACCAGAACAATTACCGAGACAACAGCATCTGCCGAGGCACAGCCCGGAGCCGCAGAACTTGAAATGGGTGAGCCACTAGCTTTCTCTCCAGGACCGGAGAGGCTGCGCTCCTCCTGCCTAAATTTGAATGGAGGTTTCCCTAGGCCGGATCCTTTATGGCCTACTTTAATGCAAGAAATACATGCCGCTGCAGTACGCAAAACGACTCAAGCTAAAATCTACTTTGAAGAAGTTGCCAAAATCATATATGAAGACACAAGAGAATGTCAGCCCCGCCTGGAACGGAGGTCGGGCACCGTCATCACCCTTGACAAGGATCCTGGGTTCGGCTTCATAAAAGATCTCACCACTGGCCGTGATCTATATGTAAACCGCAGATCGGTGAAGCGGAGCTACCTGCCGGGATACCTGCATAATCTCCGGGAAAGTGAGCCCGTTGAATTTACCCCTGCGGAGGGCCTGAGAGATCCGTACGCCACAGCAGTGACGCGCCCGCGGCCTAAACAAGAAAACTGGGAGGAAGCCGATGAACTATCCAAAACTACCCCAGAGGTTCCCAGTAAACCGATCCATAACACTAATCAAGAAAAAGCCACCTTTATTGGACCCAATATTTTCTGGCAACCTACTGTCTTGGAGCGCCCTATTAGTCCCTATCCATCACCGGAGCTGCCGCGCAAATTTCAAACGCCTGAGGACATTGTGAATCAGGAACGGTTCAGCGCATACCTCGATCAGATGCATCAAGACAAGATGAAACCTACTACTTGCAGAGCCTGATGCCAAAACTCAAAACCTACAAGATAGGACTGCTAGACTGGAGATACATCTAGAAGATCTACGACACATTGCTGCACTCAAGACAGACCAGACTCAACATGGTGAGTGTGAACAAATGCAGTTACATGAGAAAAACTGCACTCCTGTGGACTCTGCTACATCAGAGCCAATTGACACTGTACCTTTAAACACAAAAGCTGTTCCTGATGAGCCTATGATTTCAACATCTGTAAGAAAACTATCCTACGCTACCAGCAGGGTCCGTCTAGCAAAAGCATCTGCCCCACAACCTAAAGAGTCAATGCAATGGGTAGGCCCTTTTCCAATTTACTTACCAGCAAATGCCATTACAAAGGTTAACCCTTTATTTGACCCAAATTACCGACCTCAATTAAAAGCAGAGCCTGGATTTACCATCTTTGATGACCAAGGAGGAATGGATACTTATTTGTGAATAGGCCTGCCAACCTAATCCAACTTTCCATGACTTTTCTAGTTTCGGATTTCCATTGTTGCTACAATGTTTAGCTGCTGCCAGTTCACCACGGCTAGTGACAAGTTCCTAAAGTCACTCTTCTGATCCAAATGCCACATTGTGCCTGTTTCAGGATTCTATACTGAAGCAACAAGTACTATTCATCACCGTTGTGCCTTTATTTTTGCACATTTTTCCCTTTTAACCCCCTTTTCAGGTTGATTAGGGATTTTTGCAATGGACCATGTTTTATAATGTTTTAAGCCAAATGCAGAGAAAGAGATTTTCTGTGATTATTGCACTAAACTATTTCCTTAAAAGTTTTATATGCTATAATATTATATTTGCACTTTGATATACCAATGCTAATTGGTACTCTTTATTTGCCATGGACTTTATTGCCCTTACTGATGATCGTCGCCCATATTTCCCCATCAAGCACTGAACAATGTCAACGCCCACTATTCACCCAAAGTACTACGATATATGTATCTATGATATGTGACATATTTGCTTGAAATGTTTTTGTATTACATTGCAAAGTCCATATTTATATTTGCCTTTTTTGGAGGTGATTGTATATGGCGTATGTATTGGTGTTTTTCAGATGACCGTCTTCCTGCTACTGGATGTGTCGGGGTCGACACATGTTATACTACGGGGGTATGCAGTGTCCCACTGAAGTAACCGTGGGCCCCGCAAACGTGCTTTTATCATGTATTAATGTCATGTGATATGCCTGTATTTTGTATTTTATCTCCTGTCATATTCTCCATGTCACAATGTGATTTTACATGCAAATATCCTTTATACAGGCCTAGTCAGGGTGCACTAGACTTGTTTCTCCACTAGATGGAGCAGTGTTAGTGTGCATATATAGCTTAGCTCAGACCTAAGTTAGGGTGTGCAAATGTGTGCAGGCTGTGCAAATGTGTGCAGTTATGTGCAGTGCTGTGCACTTCAGTTCAGTTCAGTTCCTGTTTGAGGTAAATCCAAACCAGTGCAGATGAGCTCAGGTGAATCCAAGTGGGAGTTCGGTTGAATGCAGTTCTCTCATGAGCCTTCAAGAAAGCAACAGCCATGTAGCTGAATATCTGGAGGGAGGCATCTTCCTAGCCTCTCTACTCTGTCCCTGTCGGTTCCATAGCCCAGGGTTAAGGCCTGCAATTATTCTACCTAGAGGTGAGCAATCCACTACTATAGATCGCTCTTCCAGGGTGACCAATGTCTAAACTGTATACAGCCGAGGAATTATCACGTTTATGCAAGACAAAGGATTAGCAAGCTAGTCATTACCTGAGGACTTATTAGGCACCTTTGTATTAGGTGTAGGGGATAGCTTGAAGCATCTACATCTCCAGTTTAAATCCTGAGGACAGTCAGGCCAACTGTCAGAACAACATTGGAATAGAAGTTCGGGATTCAGAAAAGCACCTTTTTATTCAAGGATTAGAATCAGGCCGGAGTTGTTACCAATGTAAGACTTTCATTATTACCAGCCTAGTCTGAGCAGTAGTTTTCTCACATATTACAAGAGCCTGTACTTCATTGAGGATTTGCATTTCCCTATCCCCACAGAGGCGGCTCTTCCATTAGGCCACTTAGGCAGCCGCCTAAGGCCTCGCGCTGGTGGGGGCCTCGCTCTGGCTCCCACCAGCACCTGACACCGCCGCAATTTAATTGTCTGCTCCTCCGGACCGGACGGACCCGTCACCTAAGACACACACACACTAGTAGTAACTAAGTTAAGACGAGCCGCCGCGGCCAGGCCGCTCGAGCCCCTCTGCTCTCTGCCTCTTAAAGAGAGCAGAGGCTGCTGGCCGGCTCAGAGCGTGCCGCCGCACAGGCACGTCTCTATGCAACAGCAGACACGCCCCCTTCCCTCAGAGCGCTGCGCAGGCAGGAAGAGAAGAAGCGCCATCTCACCTCACCGCCACCAGCTGTGTGCCTGTGTCTGTTGTCCGGTGACCCGACGCCGACCCAACTGTTCTGTCTGCCGCCAGCGCCGCCCTGAAGACAGTGTCAGTGGTGGTGGACTCACTGGACTGTCTGTCACTGTGGATTGTGGAAGAATTAGAATCCTCCAAGGACCAAGGTGGTCAGGTGTGTGTCCCACTCCCTGTCCTGCTGGCCGCTGTACCCCTCCTCCGAGTCCCCCCTCCCTGGCTGTCGCCTGATCTGATATTAAGAGAGATAATAAGTTGGGGACTGAGAAATGTGCATTTGGGCGGGGGGGGGGGTAAGATGTTGCTGCAAGGCAAGCCTCATGATGGAGGGGGTCTAGGGGACTGAGAAATGTGCAATGGGGGGGCCTTTCTCAGTCCCCTAAACCCCTCCATGAGGCTTGCCTGGCAGCACATCTTACCCTCCCCCCCCCCCCAATTGCACATTTCTCAGTCCCCCTCCATGAGGCTTGCCTGGCAGCACAATTACCCATGCAATTTGGGGGGGGGGGGGGTAGGATGTGTAAGGCTACTTTCACACTAGCGTTCGGGGCTCCGTTTGAAGGCTCTCACAAGCGGCCCCGAACGCATCCGTCCAGCCCTAATGCATTCTCAGTGGACGCGGATCCGCTCAGAATGCATCAGTCTGGCGGCATTCAGCCTCCGCTCTGCTCAGTGAGCGGACACCTGAACGCTGCTTGCAGCGTTCGGGTGTCCGCCTGGCCATGCGGAGGTGAGCGGATCCGTCCAGACTTACAATGTAAGTCAATGGGGACGGATCCGTTTGAAGATGACACCATATGGCTCAATCTTCAAACGGATCCGTCCCCCATTGACTTTCAATGTAAAGTCTGGACGGATCCGTTCAGGCTACTTTCCCACTTGGAAATTTTTCTAAGTTATAATGCAGACGGATCCCTTCTGAACGGATGCAAACGTCTGCATTATAGGAGCGGATCCGTCTGATGAAACATCAGACGGATCCACTCTGAACGCTAGTGTGAAAGTAGCCTAAGATGTGCTGCCAGCCTCATGGAGGGGGACATGTAGCCTTAGGCTACTTTCACACTAGCGTTCAGAGCGGATCCGTCTGATGTTTCATCAGACGGATCCGCTCCTATAATGCAGACGTTTGCATCCGTTCAGAACGGATCCGTCTGCATTATAACTTAGAAAAATTTCTAAGTGGGAAAGTAGCCTGAACGTATCCGTCCAGACTTTACATTGAAAGTCAATGGGGGACGGATCCATTTGAAGATTGAGCCATATGGTGTCATCTTCAAACGGATCCGTCCCCATTGACTTACATTGTAAGTCTGGACGGATCCGTTTGCCTCCGCACGGCCAGGCGGACACCCGAACGCTGCAAGCAGCGTTCAGGTGTCCGCTCACTGAGCGGAGCGGAGGCTGAACGCTGCCAGACTGATGCATTCTCAGTGGATCCGCCTCCACTGAGAATGCATTAGGGCCGGACGGATGCGTTCGGGGCCGCTTGTGAGACCCTTCAAACGGAGCTCACGAGCGGAGCCCCGAACGCTAGTGTGAAAGTAGCCTAATAGACAGACTAAGGATACTATACCAAGTGTTTTTGTTTGTAGTTAATCTTTATTAGCGCTTGCATATCTTGTGTTCGTGGGGGCCTCATGTTCGAGTTTCGCCTAAGGCCTCACAAAGTCTAGAGCCGCCTCTGTATCCCCATATGCATTTCCCTATCCCCATATACTTAATGCCGGATTGTATCAAGAGACTGTTAAATGCTTTGAATGTACTGTAATCAAGGGTCATCATCAGACTCAATTTCTCTATTAACACTATAGTAAATGGTTGTACCTCCATCCAAAAGGTACTGGCGTCACGATTACAAGGGCAGGGCCATTTCTAGAGGCGGGCGAGGGGTGCAACCGCCTGGGGCACATCCCTCAGGACAGAAGAGGGGGGGCGCCGTCCGGAGGCATCAGGAGTGGAGATGAGCGCTTCCATTGTGGAAGCGCTCATCTCCAAATTCATCTGTATCACCGTCCTCAGGACAGCGATACAGATGAACGGTGCGGAGGAGCAGGGGAGAGGTGTCTCCCTCGGCCCTTCCTCTGATAGGCTACAGGCTTTGTGCCTGTAGCCTATCAGAGGCCAGTGCAGGCGGCGCAATGATGTCATCGCTCCGCCTGAGCCGTACAGAGCGGGACACAGGCCGGAAGAGGCCTGCATCGCATCGCTAAGCAGCATAAGGTAAGTATATGGCAAGAAGGGGGGTGGGGGCCCTATATACTGGCACAATATGGAGGGGGACTATGGGGGCCCTATATACTGACACAATATGGAGGGGGCACTATGGAGAAGAGGGAAAGCACTATGGGGGCCCTATTTACTGGCACAATTTGGGGGGGCACTATGGAGAAGAGGGGACGCATCTACTGGGGGCCCTAAATACTGGCACACTATGGAGGGGCACTATGGGGGCCCTATATACTGACACAATATGGAGGGGGCACTATGGAGAAGAGGGAAAGCACTATGGGGGCCCTATATACTGGCACAATTTGGGGGGCACTATGGAGAAGAGGGGACGCATCTACTGGGGGCCCTATATACTGGCACAATATGGGGGGGACTATAGCGAAGAGGGGAAGCACTATGGGGGCCCTATATACTGACACAATATGGAGGGGGCACTATGGAGAAGAGGGGACACATCTACTGGGGGCACTATACACTGGCACAATATGGGGGGGACTATAGAGAAGAGGGGAATCACTATGGGGGCCCTATTTACTGGCACAATATGGAGGGGCACTATGGGGGCTCTATATACTGACACAATATGGAGGGAGCACTATGGAGAAGAGGGAAAGCACTATGGGGGCCCTATATACTGGCACACAATGGGGGGCACTATGGAGAAGAGAGGACGCATCTACTGGGGGCCCTATATACTGGCACAATATGGGGGGGCTATAGAGAAGAGGGGAATCACTATGGGGGCCCTATATATTGGCACAATATGGGGGGGCACTATGGAGAAGAGGGGAAGCACTATGGGGCCCAATATACTGGCACAATATGGGGGGGCACTATGGAGAAGAGGAGACGCTTCTACTGGGGGCTCTATATACTGGCTCTCATTATGGGGGGGCTCTATGGAGAAGTGGGGGGTAAAGGAGCACTATGGGGGCATTTACTGGGGGTCCTATTTACTGGCATGCATTATGGGGGGGCACTATGGAGAAGTGGGGGAGAAGAGCACTATGGGGGCATTATATAGGGGGATTTAATACTGGCAACCATTTTAGTTCCACTATGGGGAAGGGGGAGAGGAGCATTATGGGGGCATCTATGTGGGGCAGTCTATAGGGGCATTTTATACTGGCACATTATGGAGGACACTATGGGGACAGGGGAGGAGCACTATGGGGCATCCTCTGGAGGCACTATATAGGAGTATTTTATACTGTCACAAATTATAGGGGCACTATGGGCACCTAAGCTCAACTGGGGGCACTAAGTGTTTTTTCTAGTGGCACACAGTATGTGTCATTGGAACACATGAGGGCATTCTAGGAACATTGGCTCTACTGGGGGCACTAAGATGTTTTTGTTTGTTTTTTTGTCTTTTTTTTACTCACAATGGGGCATTTTTTGCACTGGCACACAATATAAGTAGAATTATTACTACCAGGGGTATTATGGTGGGCTTTATTTCAACTGGGGGACTATGGGAGCATTATTACCATACTTCTGGGACACAATTACTGTTGGGGGCACTGTAGGAGCACTATTACTACTAAGTGCACTCTGGCACAGTATTATCACTATTGTTGGGATTTTTGGGAGCACTATTACTGTGGGGGCACCCTGGCACAGTATCAGCTTAGCACAGTTGTTTTTGGGGGACGTTATGTTTACACTATTAGTGTCAGGGACACTATTTGCTGGGAGCAGTTATTTTTTAGAGTATTGTGTTCCAATAATTATTGAAGGGGGCGCTATTCGTGTGTAACTAGTATTTTCAGGGGGTTTATCAGTTTATGCAGTATAGTTTTGGGGGTGCATGATGGGATGTTGAGAAGGTGGGAGGATGATGGAAAAGTAGGAAACTAAGATGTCTGTCAAACTCTGAAGAGAGAATAAATCATCATGGCGGTCTATTTTGAATGGAGAAGATAAAGAAAGAGAATATCTACATCAAAGGAGACATCACTGGATGTAAGAGGTATGTGGGGCTGTATTAGGCTACTTTCACAACTGCGTTGATTCTGGCAGGTTGTTCCAGCTGAGAGCAGCCTGCCGGAATTCACTGGATGCGGCACTGCAGACTGAATGCCCGCCGCCCCCATCAACTACAATGGGGTACAGCAGAGATCCGCCACAATTGGGGGGGGGGGGGGGGGCAGCGCTTTTTTGATGTTCGCCCTGTTGGTAAATTTCCCTAGAAACTGCCCTGTATAAGGGACATTGCCACTGGCACTGTCATGCCCTGCTCAGGTTATGTGCGGAGGTCTGCCAGGTTAGAAGCACGTGTATAGTTTTTTTTTTTGTTTTGTAGTTAAGCTGTATCCGCCTCCCTTCAGGTGCTCTGGGTGGGGTCGTTTATATGAGTTTAAATCACGCCTCTTCCCAGTGTCCTGTGCGGGTTATAGCTTCTATCTTGCTCTGTGGAAGGAAGGATGGAAGGATTTGCCATTTCTGCTTTGTGACAAGATAAGTTGGTTTTGGTTTTCTTTTGTGTGTTCTGTCTAGGCTGTTAGGGAGACGCCTGCCTCCTCCAGATCCTAAGGAAGCAGGCTGTCTCTTTTCCCCTGTCACCATCTTAGGGATTTTAGGGTATCTTCAGCCTTAGGCACGGGGGCACGTTTATTCCCACCTTCAGGGTCTGAACGTGGGCACAGTAGTCTAGGGAGAGCTGGTAGGGATTTGTAAGGAGGTGACCTTTATCCCCAGCTTTTGGCCTAGACACTTGTTTGTGGTTTTGTATCTTGTATCCTGTCCAGCGTGACAGGCACATTAATACAGACCACCAAGGGCACCTCAAACCACCATCTGGCCAGTGTCCCTTACACCAGAGTGTTCCCCAGAGAATCCTTGTGCCATTCTCCTTTTCACTGTTGTGCGAGCCTGCCCAGGGACGACGTAACCGTGAGTAACCAGAACTGTATTTACCTCGACCCACCTATTGCTCACACCGTGACCTTACACATAATTCCCCTGCAAGGTCTGGCATACCGCACTCTTTTACCTTGTTGATTCCCTTTATGTATTTAAAAGTTTCCATCATATCCACTCTGTCTCGTCTTTCTTCCAAGCTATACATGTTAAGGTCCTTTAATCTTTCCTGGTAAGTTTTGTCCTGCAATCCATGTACTAGTTTAGTAGCTCTTCTCAGAACTCTCTCCAAAGTATCATTATCCTTATGGAGATATGGTCTCCAGTACTGCGCACAATACTCCAAATGAGGTCTCACTAGTGCTCGGCATGTCACACAAATATTTAGACAGCACATTCCTGATGATGATAAATAGTGGTTTATTTCATATTACTTCAGCCGGAGACAGTGGTATATCAGTTGCGTGCAACGTTTCGGGCTAACATACGCCCTTCATCAAGCACTATTGGGACCACAGTAGGTGTGCAGCCAGCGCCGGCTGCACACCTACTGTGGTCCCAATAGTGCCTGATGAAGGGCGTATGTTTGTCATGGTCTTACCTGCTTGCTGCTCTCCTTCGTTTGACATGTGCTGGCGGCCATCTTGGTTTCTGGGTTTCTTGTAGCCTTCCACCCTGCGGCTCCTCCTTCCCCTGGGAGGAGCTGGATGCCTAGCTCATATATATAGGAGGTCTGTGGCTTCAGTTCCTTGCTTGGTCCTCTTGTGTTCACATGCTTCTAAGACTGCTGCTGCTTCTGGTTCCTGATCCTGGCTTCGTCTGACTACCCTGCTGGTTCCTGATCCTGGCTTCGTCTGACTACCCTGCTGGTTCCTGATCCTGGCTTCGTCTGACTACCCTGCTGGTTCCTGATCCTGGCTTCGTCTGACTACCCTTCTGGTTCCTGACCTCTGGCTTCGCAAAGACTCTGCTCGGTTTCACCATCCGTTTGGACTTTTGCTTTACAGCTTTATTTTCAATAAAGCCTTCTTATTTTCACTTATCTCTTGTTGTACGTCTGGTTCATGGTTCCGTGACATTAGGACCAAGCCATGAATTCTGACGGTACAGGGCCATCCTCGCTACCCACGCTGGTTGCCAGACTTGATCAGCAGGATCACCTGTTGGGTCGGTTCGCTGTGGCGTTGCAAACCCTGCTTAAACGCACGGCTCATTTCGCTCCCATTGCCGATGGGTCGGTTGTCGCTCCTGGGCTCGCTCCTACTGCCGCTCCGGTTGTTGCGCCAGAGTCTACCCCGACACCTGTTGTTGCGCCTGCGGTGTTTCGGGGTATGACCGGTTCTGCCCCTCTTCCACAGCGCTTTGGGGGAGAGCCAACTCAGTGCCGAGGTTTCCTTAACCAGGTGGGCATTTATTTCGAGTTGCTGCCACATGCCTTTCCTACTGAGAGATCAAAGGTGGGCTTCTTGATCTCGCTGCTCTCGGACAAGGCCTTGGCCTGGGCCTGCCCTTTATGGGAGAACAACAATCCGGTGGTTGCCGAGTTTTCCGGTTTTGTTGCTTCTCTTCGGAAGGTATTCGATGTGCCGGCTCGTGCTGCCTCTGCTGCGAAGCTCCTTATGTCCATCAGACAGGGTTCACGATCCGTAGCTGAATACGCCATTGAGTTTCGTACCCTGGCAGCAGAGGTGGGCTGGAATAATGAGGCTCTGGTCGCTGCTTTCTCTCATGGTCTCTCGGATGCCTTGAAGGATGAGGTTGCAGCTAAGGACCTACCAGTTGAGCTCGAGTCTCTTATTTCTTTCCTGATTTTGATTGACACCAGACTCAGGGAGAGACCTTCCTTTAAGGAGAACCTGCGGAGGTCTTCTAACAGATTGGTGCCTACGTTTGCTGTCCCACCCGTGCCTCCCTCTCCTCCCACGCCTCCTGGGGATGACTTGTCTGGGGGTGAACCCATGCAGCTGGGGTTTGCTCGCCTGTCCGAGGGGGAGAGGGCACTCCGGAGACGCGAGGGCCGATGCATGTACTGTGGTCTCGGTGGGCATTTTCGGTTGGCATGTCCGAACCGTCCGGGAAATGCTCGTACCCTGAGATCCTGTCGGGGGCAGATCTTGGGTGGAGTCTCCTCGTCCCCGGTTTCCCGTGTTGACAAACCACTGATCACTGTTGTCCTCTCCTGGGTCGGGGGCTCGGTGACGACCCAGGCGTTGGTGGACTCTGGTGCTGGTGGTTTGTTCATTGATAGTGTGTTCGCTGCCGCCAATTCCATTCCTCTGCAGGCTCGAGGTTCCCCACTGGCTCTTGAGGCGATAGACGGCAGACCCCTTCTGCCGCCACACGTGACTCATGAGACCCTTCCAGTGGGGATAGCCATTGGTGCCGCTCACAGAGAGTCGGTCTGCCTCCAGGTTATTTCGTCTCCACACTACTCGGTGGTCTTGGGGTACCCCTGGCTCCAGAAGCATAATCCGACTTTCGATTGGAGATCGGTCGAGATCCTCTCGTGGTCACCGCAGTGTGGGGCTAGTTGCATCCATGGGTCTGTCAAGTTGCTGTGTACTTCCTCGGACTCTCTGTTGCCTCCTGAATACGAGGAGTACCGGCATGTATTCGATAAGGTGCGCGCGGTTGCCCTACCTCCGCACCGCCCATACGATTGTGCCATAGAGTCACAATCTGGTGCCGTTCCTCCTCGTGGCAAAGTCTATCCACTGTCGGTAGCGGAGAATGAGGCCATGGAGGAGTACGTGAGGGAGGCGCTTTCACGCGGACACATTCGCAAATCTTCGTCCCCGGCAGGGGCTGGATTTTTCTTTGTGAAAAAGAAGGGCGGTGAGTTGAGGCCTTGCATCGATTACAGGGGTCTCAATCGCATCACGATCAAGAACGCTTACCCGATACCCTTGATTTCCGAGCTGTTCGATCGCCTTAAAGGGGCCACGGTCTTTACCAAACTCGACCTGAGGGCGGCATATAACCTGGTAAGGATCAAGGCGGGCGATGAGTGGAAGACCGCGTTTAACACCAGGACCGGTCATTACGAATCCTTGGTTATGCCCTTTGGGTTGTGCAATGCGACCGCAGTCTTTCAGGAATTCATCAACGATGTTTTCCGTGACCTGTTACAGCAGTGTGTGGTAGTCTATTTGGATGACATCTTGGTATATTCTGAATCCATGGAGGCCCACATTCTGGATGTCAGACGAGTGTTGCAACGGTTACGAGAGAACAAGCTGTTCGGTAAGCTTGAGAAATGCGAATTTCACCGATCCCAGGTAACCTTCTTAGGTTACATCATTTCCGCTGAGGGGTTCTCCATGGATCCTGAGAAGGTTTCGGCTGTCTTACAGTGGCCCCAGCCCAGTGGTCTTCGTTCCCTGCAGCGCTTTTTGGGCTTCGCCAATTATTATCGGAAGTTCATCAGGGACTTTTCCATGCTGGCCAAGCCTCTCACGGATCTGACCAGGAAGGGCAGTAATTCCCAGGTCTGGCCGCTCGAGGCCATCCGAGCTTTTGAGGCCCTAAAGTCCGCCTTTGTGTCGGCTCCGATTCTGTCGCATCCCAACCCTGGGTTGCCCTTTGTCCTCGAGGTGGACGCGTCTGAGATGGGAGTAGGCGCCCTTCTGTCTCAGCGTAGAACACCAGAGGGTCCTCTGATTCCTTGTGGGTTTTACTCCCGGAAACTGTCTTCCGCGGAGTGCAACTATCAGATTGGTGACAGGGAGTTATTGGCCATCGTGCAGGCCCTTAAAGAATGGAGGCACTTGCTCGAGGGTTCGGTGGTTCCGGTTCTCATCCTGACGGACCACAAGAATCTGACCTACCTTTCTGAGGCCAAGAGATTGACACCACGTCAGGCCAGATGGGCTCTGTTCTTGTCACGTTTTAATTACGTGGTCTCCTACCTACCCGGTTCCAAGAACATCAGGGCGGATGCCTTATCACGGCAGTACTCCGAGCTGTCCAGGGAGGAGTCGATTCCGACTTCGGTCATACCTCTGAATCAGATCCTGGCCGCCATTCGCACCAGCCTGACCTCTCCCCTGGGTGAGCAGATTTTGGCGGCTCAATCTGGTGCTCCCTCTGGGAGACCCAACGGCAGATGTTTTGTGCCTGAGGAGTTGCGCACTCGGTTGTTGCGAACCTACCATAACTCCAAGACCACGGGGCATCCTGGAAAGAATCAGCTGTCCTGGGCTGTTTCACGTCTGTTCTGGTGGCCTTCCCTACGTTCCGACATCGCCGCATATGTAGCGGCATGCTCCGTTTGTGCCCAGAGTAAGTCCCCTCGGCACCTTCCGTTGGGCCTTCTGCAACCCATAGCCACCGGGGAGCGCCCATGGTCACACCTGGGGATGGATTTCATTGTGGACCTCCCTGCATCCCGAGGCCATACGGTCATTCTCATGATTGTGGATCGGTTTTCCAAAATGTGCCACTGTGTTCCTCTCAAGAAGTTACCCTCTGCACAAGAGTTGGCCACGATTTTTGCCAGGGAGGTCTTCCGGTTGCACGGTTTGCCTAAGGAGATTGTGTAGGATCGGGAGAGCCAGTTTGTGTCCAGGGTCTGGCGCGCCTTTTGCTCCCAGTTGGGGATTCATCTCTCCTTCTCCTCGGCCTTCCACCCTCAGTCCAATGGGGCCGCAGAACGATCCAATCAGGCCTTGGAGCAATTCCTTCGTTGCTATGTCTCCGATCACCAAGACAATTGGGTTGACCTCCTGCCTTGGGCTGAGTTTGCCAGGAACACGGCGGTGAACTCTTCCTCTGGGACGTCTCCCTTCATGGCCAATTATGGGTTTCAACCTGCCGTGTTACCGGAGGAATTCTCTCCCCAGGATATTCCGGCTGTGGAGGATCACCTTTCCGTCCTACGTGCTTCTTGGGTACAGATCCAGAAGTCCCTTGAGGTCTCTGCGCAGCGCCAGAGACTCCAGGCTGATCGCAGACGAGCGCCTGCTCCTTCCTACCAGGTCGGAGACCGTGTATGGTTGTCCACCCGCAACCTCAACCTTCGAGTGCCCACTCCCAAGCTGGCGCCTCGCTTTGTTGGTCCCTTCCGAGTGCTTCGCAGGGTAAACCCGGTAGCCTATGCCCTTGCGCTTCCTCCTGGCATGCGGATCTCCAACGTGTTTCATGTCTCCCTGTTGAAGCCACTGGTGTGTAATCGTTTCACTTCCTCGGTTCCTCGGCCTCGTCCGGTCCAAGTGGGCAATCGTGAGGAATATGAGGTGAGCAATATCCTGGACTCACGCCTGGTCCGCGGTCGGTTGCAGTTTTTGGTCCATTGGCGTGGTTATGGTCCAGAGGAGCGTTCCTGGGTTCCCTCCGCAGATGTCCATGCTCCTGCCTTGCTCCGAGCCTTCCACGCACGCTTCCCTCAGAAACCGTTTTGTGCTCCGCGGAGGAGGGGCCCTTGAGGGGGAGGTACTGTCATGGTCTTACCTGCTTGCTGCTCTCCTTCGTTTGACATGTGCTGGCGGCCATCTTGGTTTCTGGGTTTCTTGTAGCCTTCCACCCTGCGGCTCCTCCTTCCCCTGGGAGGAGCTGGATGCCTAGCTCATATATATAGGAGGTCTGTGGCTTCAGTTCCTTGCTTGGTCCTCTTGTGTTCACATGCTTCTAAGACTGCTGCTGCTTCTGGTTCCTGATCCTGGCTTCGTCTGACTACCCTGCTGGTTCCTGATCCTGGCTTCGTCTGACTACCCTGCTGGTTCTTGATCCTGGCTTCGTCTGACTACCCTGCTGGTTCCTGATCCTGGCTTCGTCTGACTACCCTTCTGGTTCCTGACCTCTGGCTTCGCAAAGACTCTGCTCGGTTTCACCATCCATTTGGACTTTTGCTTTACAGCTTTATTTTCAATAAAGCCTTCTTATTTTCACTTATCTCTTGTTGTACGTCTGGTTCATGGTTCCGTGACAATGTTAGCCCGAAACGTTGCACGCAACTGATATACCACTGTCTCCGGCTGAAATAATATGAAATAAACCACTAATTATCATCATCACGGAGTGCTGTCTAAATATTTGTATGATATCTACAGTTCTTGAGGTGGATCTACAGAACACAACCCGGACGTGCACCCACCCCTGCCATTATTTGAAAAGAGTGCTGTGGCCTATTGTTTTGAAACTGTAGAGCGGCATGAGCACCTCCCTCTTTCTACTTGTAATTCCTCTCCCTATACACCCAAGCATTCTGCTAGCATTTCCTGCTGCTCTATGACATTGTCTGCCTACCTTTAAGTCTTCTGAAATAATGACCCCTAAATCCCTTTCCTCAGATACTGAGGTTAGGACTGTATCACTGATTTTATATTCTGCTCTTGGGTTTTTACGCCCCAGGTGCATTATCTTGCACTTCTCAACATTGTAGCCAGGTGCTGTGGACAGATTTACAGTAGCGGTATGCCACTGCTATTAAAGGAGTTATACCATTTAAACAGGCAGGTTGTCACGGAACCATGAACCAGACGTACAACAAGAGATAAGTGAAAATAAGAAGGCTTTATTGAAAATAAAGCTGTAAAGCAAAAGTCCAAACGGATGGTGAAACCGAGCAGAGTCTTTGCGAAGCCAGAGGTCAGAAACCAGAAGGGTAGTCAGACGAAGCCAGGATCAGGAACCAGCAGGGTAGTCAGACGAAGCCAGGATCAGGAACCAGCAGGGTAGTCAGACGAAGCCAGGATCAGGAACCAGCAGGGTAGTCAGACGAAGCCAGGATCAGGAACCAGAAGCAGCAGCAGTCTTAGAAGCATGTGAACACAAGAGGACCAAGCAAGGAACTGAAGCCACAGACCTCCTATATATATGAGCTAGGCATCCAGCTCCTCCCAGGGGAAGGAGGAGCCGCAGGGTGGAAGGCTACAAGAAACCCAGGACCCAAGATGGCCGCCAGCACATGTCAAACGAAGGAGAGCAGCAAGCAGGTAAGACCATGACAGTACCTCCCCCTCAAGGGCCCCTCCTCCGCGGAGCACAAAACGGTTTCTGAGGGAAGCGTGCGTGGAAGGCTCGGAGCAAGGCAGGAGCATGGACATCTGCGGAGGGAACCCAGGAACGCTCCTCTGGACCATAACCACGCCAATGGACCAAAAACTGCAACCGACCGCGGACCAGGCGTGAGTCCAGGATATTGCTCACCTCATATTCCTCACGATTGCCCACTTGGACCGGACGAGGCCGAGGAACCGAGGAAGTGAAACGATTACACACCAGTGGCTTCAACAGGGAGACATGAAACACGTTGGAGATCCGCATGCCAGGAGGAAGCGCAAGGGCATAGGCTACCGGGTTTACCCTGCGAAGCACTCGGAAGGGACCAACAAAGCGAGGCGCCAGCTTGGGAGTGGGCACTCGAAGGTTGAGGTTGCGGGTGGACAACCATACACGGTCTCCGACCTGGTAGGAAGGAGCAGGCGCTCGTCTGCGATCAGCCTGGAATCTCTGGCGCTGCGCAGAGACCTCAAGGGACTTCTGGATCTGTACCCAAGAAGCACGTAGGACGGAAAGGTGATCCTCCACAGCCGGAATATCCTGGGGAGAGAATACCTCCGGTAACACGGCAGGTTGGAACCCATAATTGGCCATGAAGGGAGACGTCCCAGAGGAAGAGTTCACCGCCGTGTTCCTGGCAAACTCAGCCCAAGGCAGGAGGTCAACCCAATTGTCTTGGTGATCGGAGACATAGCAACGAAGGAATTGCTCCAAGGCCTGATTGGATCGTTCTGCGGCCCCATTGGACTGAGGGTGGTAGGCCGAGGAGAAGGAGAGATGAATCCCCAACTGGGAGCAAAAGGCGCGCCAGAACCTGGACACAAACTGACTCCCCCGATCCGACACAATCTCCTTAGGCAAACCGTGCAACCGGAAGACCTCCCTGGCAAAAATCGTGGCCAACTCTTGTGCAGAGGGTAACTTCTTGAGAGGAACACAGTGGCACATTTTGGAAAACCGATCCACAATCATGAGAATGACCGTATGGCCTCGGGATGCAGGGAGGTCCACAATGAAATCCATCCCCAGGTGTGACCATGGGCGCTCCCCGGTGGCTATGGGTTGCAGAAGGCCCAACGGAAGGTGCCGAGGGGACTTACTCTGGGCACAAACGGAGCATGCCGCTACATATGCGGCGATGTCGGAACGTAGGGAAGGCCACCAGAACAGACGTGAAACAGCCCAGGACAGCTGATTCTTTCCAGGATGCCCCGCGGTCTTGGAGTTATGGTAGGTTCGCAACAACCGAGTGCGCAACTCCTCAGGCACAAAACATCTGCCGTTGGGTCTCCCAGAGGGAGCACCAGATTGAGCCGCCAAAATCTGCTCACCCAGGGGAGAGGTCAGGCTGGTGCGAATGGCGGCCAGGATCTGATTCGGAGGTATGACCGAAGTCGGAATCGACTCCTCCCTGGACAGCTCGGAGTACTGCCGTGATAAGGCATCCGCCCTGATGTTCTTGGAACCGGGTAGGTAGGAGACCACGTAATTAAAACGTGACAAGAACAGAGCCCATCTGGCCTGACGTGGTGTCAATCTCTTGGCCTCAGAAAGGTAGGTCAGATTCTTGTGGTCCGTCAGGATGAGAACCGGAACCACCGAACCCTCGAGCAAGTGCCTCCATTCTTTAAGGGCCTGCACGATGGCCAATAACTCCCTGTCACCAATCTGATAGTTGCACTCCGCGGAAGACAGTTTCCGGGAGTAAAACCCACAAGGAAGCAGAGGACCCTCTGGTGTTCTACGCTGAGACAGAAGGGCGCCTACTCCCGTCTCAGACGCGTCCACCTCGAGGACAAAGGGCAACCCAGGGTTGGGATGCGACAGAATCGGAGCCGACACAAAGGCGGACTTTAGGGCCTCAAAAGCTCGGATGGCCTCGAGCGGCCAGACCTGGGAATTACTGCCCTTCCTGGTCAGATCCGTGAGAGGCTTGGCCAGCATGGAAAAGTCCCTGATGAACTTCCGATAATAATTGGCGAAGCCCAAAAAGCGCTGCAGGGAACGAAGACCACTGGGCTGGGGCCACTGTAAGACAGCCGAAACCTTCTCAGGATCCATGGAGAACCCCTCAGCGGAAATGATGTAACCTAAGAAGGTTACCTGGGATCGGTGAAATTCGCATTTCTCAAGCTTACCGAACAGCTTGTTCTCTCGTAACCGTTGCAACACTCGTCTGACATCCAGAATGTGGGCCTCCATGGATTCAGAATATACCAAGATGTCATCCAAATAGACTACCACACACTGCTGCAACAGGTCACGGAAAACATCGTTGATGAATTCCTGAAAGACTGCGGGCGCATTGCACAACCCAAAGGGCATAACCAAGGATTCGTAATGACCGGTCCTGGTGTTAAACGCGGTCTTCCACTAATCGCCCGCCTTGATCCTTACCAGGTTATATGCCGCCCTCAGGTCGAGTTTGGTAAAGACCGTGGCCCCTTTAAGGCGATCGAACAGCTCGGAAATCAAGGGTATCGGGTAAGCGTTCTTGATCGTGATGCGATTGAGACCCCTGTAATCGATGCAAGGCCTCAACTCACCGCCCTTCTTTTTCACAAAGAAAAATCCAGCCCCTGCCGGGGACGAAGATTTGCGAATGTGTCCGCGTGAAAGCGCCTCCCTCACGTACTCCTCCATGGCCTCATTCTCCGCTACCGACAGTGGATAGACTTTGCCACGAGGAGGAACGGCACCAGATTGTAACTCTATGGCACAATCGTATGGGCGGTGCGGAGGTAGGGCAACCGCGCGCACCTTATCGAATACATCCCGGTACTCCTCGTATTCAGGAGGCAACAGAGAGTCCGAGGAAGTACACAGCAACTTGACAGGCCCATGGATGCAACTAGCCCCACACTGCGGTGACCACGAGAGGATCTCGACCGATCTCCAATCGAAAGTCGGATTATGCTTCTGGAGCCAGGGGTACCCCAAGACCACCGAGTAGTGTGGAGACGAAATAACCTGGAGGCAGACCGACTCTCTGTGAACGGCACCAATGGCTATCCCCACTGGAAGGGTCTCATGAGTCACGTGTGGCGGCAGAAGGG
This sequence comes from Bufo bufo, assembly GCF_905171765.1. Lineage (NCBI taxonomy): Eukaryota > Metazoa > Chordata > Amphibia > Anura > Bufonidae > Bufo > Bufo bufo. Next base: position 579,832,057 of record NC_053391.1, read on the forward strand.
GTCTGCCGTCTATCGCCTCAAGAGCCAGTGGGGAACCTCGAGCCTGCAGAGGAATGGAATTGGCGGCAGCGAACACACTATCAATGAACAAACCACCAGCACCAGAGTCCACCAACGCCTGGGTCGTCACCGAGCCCCCGACCCAGGAGAGGACAACAGTGATCAGTGGTTTGTCAACACGGGAAACCGGGGACGAGGAGACTCCACCCAAGATCTGCCCCCGACAGGATCTCAGGGTACGAGCGTTTCCCGGACGGTTCGGACATGCCAACCGAAAATGCCCACCGAGACCACAGTACATGCATCGGCCCTCGCGTCTCCGGAGTGCCCTCTCCCCCTCGGACAGGCGAGCAAACCCCAGCTGCATGGGTTCACCCCTAGACAAGTCATCCCCAGGAGGCGTGGGAGGAGAGGGAGGCACGGGTGGGACAGCAAACGTAGGCACCAATCTGTTAGAAGACCTCCGCAGGTTCTCCTTAAAGGAAGGTCTCTCCCTGAGTCTGGTGTCAATCAAAATCAGGAAAGAAATAAGAGACTCGAGCTCAACTGGTAGGTCCTTAGCTGCAACCTCATCCTTCAAGGCATCCGAGAGACCATGAGAGAAAGCAGCGACCAGAGCCTCATTATTCCAGCCCACCTCTGCTGCCAGGGTACGAAACTCAATGGCGTATTCAGCTACGGATCGTGAACCCTGTCTGATGGACATAAGGAGCTTCGCAGCAGAGGCAGCACGAGCCGGCACATCGAATACCTTCCGAAGAGAAGCAACAAAACCGGAAAACTCGGCAACCACCGGATTGTTGTTCTCCCATAAAGGGCTGGCCCAGGCCAAGGCCTTGTCCGAGAGCAGCGAGATCAAGAAGCCCACCTTTGATCTCTCAGTAGGAAAGGCATGTGGCAGCAACTCGAAATAAATGCCCACCTGGTTAAGGAAACCTCGGCACTGAGTTGGCTCTCCCCCAAAGCGCTGTGGAAGAGGGGCAGAACCGGTCATACCCCGAAACACCGCAGGCGCAACAACAGGTGTCGGGGTAGACTCTGGCGCAACAACCGGAGCGGCAGTAGGAGCGAGCCCAGGAGCGACAACCGACCCATCGGCAACGGGAGCGAAATGAGCCGTGCGTTCAAGCAGGGTTTGCAACGCCACAGCGAACCGACCCAACAGGTGATCCTGCTGATCAAGTCTGGCAACCAGCGTGGGTAGCGAGGATGGCCCTGTACCGTCAGAATTCATGGCTTGGTCCTAATGTCACGGAACCATGAACCAGACGTACAACAAGAGATAAGTGAAAATAAGAAGGCTTTATTGAAAATAAAGCTGTAAAGCAAAAGTCCAAACGGATGGTGAAACCGAGCAGAGTCTTTGCGAAGCCAGAGGTCAGAAACCAGAAGGGTAGTCAGACGAAGCCAGGATCAGGAACCAGCAGGGTAGTCAGACGAAGCCAGGATCAGGAACCAGCAGGGTAGTCAGACGAAGCCAGGATCAGGAACCAGCAGGGTAGTCAGACGAAGCCAGGATCAGGAACCAGAAGCAGCAGCAGTCTTAGAAGCATGTGAACACAAGAGGACCAAGCAAGGAACTGAAGCCACAGACCTCCTATATATATGAGCTAGGCATCCAGCTCCTCCCAGGGGAAGGAGGAGCCGCAGGGTGGAAGGCTACAAGAAACCCAGGACCCAAGATGGCCGCCAGCACATGTCAAACGAAGGAGAGCAGCAAGCAGGTAAGACCATGACACAGGTACAATATTACTATTCCCTACATGGAATGGCACCTCAAGCAGTTTTTTTAGTCATGGTTAGTACGCATCCACCCAGTTATGCCTTAGTTGGTGGTTATGCATTTGTATGTGTAATAGGTAGCGAGTGAATCCTCCTACACATGACGTAAGGAGAGCAGGTCACCATGATTGGCTGCAGCAGTCACATGTCTCCCCAACAACGGATGTTGATGCCAGCGCAGAAGGGAACGGAAGTGCCAGTCCAGGACCCACATAGACCGAATCCAGGGTGGGGACCAGGTATCATCACCAACGTGGGTCTGCCACATCTGAGATGGTCTGTTTGAGTCTCAGATAACCCCTTTAATAGTGCATTGATCCTACTGAAGTCCAGATGGTGCTGTTCTAAACTTGAGTGTGATATTACATCTCAAAAGCCATTGAAAGGATCAATTAAAATTTGCTACATTTGTAGGCTAGAGGAATATCGTGTTGGGGCTATTATGTATGTACCATATTCTGGTCAGCAGCTGGGAAGGAGTGATGTGGAGGCTAGTGGAGGTCCAATGAACGAGAGGCACATGCAGCTTGTAGTAAACAGCCTGTATTCTGTGAGTGACCACTTGTGTCTCCTCTGAAGCCTTTTTAAAAATAGCTCCTGTTCAGCATGTCTTAGAAGGTGAAACTGTAGCAACAAAAACACAAAAAAATGGTAGATGTATAGCAAGTAAAAGGCTGTAAACGGTGTATATGCCATAGAAACAAGTGCTTTCTCCAACTAGAGGCTGAACAAAACTTGGACAAAAGGGGTTGTCCATTCATTTACTATTGATTGCCAATCAATACTTGATTGGCACAGGTCCGACAACCTGCACCTCCATCAATCAGCTGTTTCAGAGTATCTCTGGTGTTGGAAGTCGGCACAGTAACTACACAATGGACAGAGCTTGTGACCACAACCTTAATTCCACTCAAGCGAATGGGGGCAGTGCTGCAGTAACTGGCATCGCCCACTACACTGTGGATGGAGCTGAATAATTTTGGTGCCCCAGGCGTTACTCTGAAACAGCTGGTGTCATGAGATCGGTAGGTGTTAGACCCTCCAGAGGACAGGTCATCTCTAGACAACCTGTTTAAAGGGATTGGTGTCATCAAAAGAGTTGCAATGATAGAAAATGCAGCACAAAGCGTAATATTTTATGTCATTTTACACCACTGCTGGAAACAGGGCCGGTTAATATGGATCTGTATTTTACATGCATTGAGAATAAACATGAAAATTAATAAATTAGCATGGTGCTAGAAGTGATACTCTTGGCGGATCAAATGGCTGCTCCTGCAAAAAAAAAAAAACACCTGTGGATCCCATCAGTGGTCTGATTTTTATCTGGTAGTCTGATTTTGTATGAACAGCTACTATGCAGCTCTATATTTATATATGGTAACGGTATCGATTTTAGAGGAAACATTGTTAGGAAACATTCTTTCCTGTATATTTACTTGTATATAAAGTGCAAGTGCTGCCAAAAATTACAAGGAAGAGGCACTCCGATATAACCTGTATATCACATAAAGGAGGGCCTCATTCACATTGTGGTACAATTGTTCAGGTAGTGGGACTCCTACACTCATAAAGACTATGCACTAAGGGAAAGGGCTGCCAAAAATTACAAGGAACCGGCACTCCAATACATCCTTTATTACACATGAAGGAAGGAATTGTGGCAAAAATAACCTCACCACTGGGTTTTGGAGGGGCCTGTTTGCCAGCCTTTTTGCCTCAGAATTATGGCCCATTTACTAAAACGTTGTTTTCTCTCAGTAAAATGGCTTGTTCGTGTCTTTTTTTTTTATGTGGTTCGGCAAATGGGATTTACCGAACAAACTACTGAACAAGACACTGTCAACGAAAGTATGCACGAACAGATCCATTCATGCAATTTGTACATTATTTGAAGGAGAAGGTGGACCGGCCGCACAGCCTAAATCTGTGAAACTGTTTTTGGCAGGAGGAGCCATGCTTGCCATCGGTCAAATGTAACTTTCATGGAATTCGGGAACCCCTGCTCGGATCTCGGTGATTTCTGGATATGTTGTTGACCCAGATCAGAGCTATCCAGGGATGTATAATTTATGGGGATATGTGGGGCTTTGGGGTGTTTTCAGTGTTTTGGGGAAAAATGTGTGTTTTCTGCCTGTGAGTGATTAACCTCCTCAGGACCGCCGAACGCAGGATTGCGTACTGGCGGCGGCAGGTTTATTCCTCCTGGACGCGCCGATGCGTCCTCTCGCGAGACGCGAGATTTCGAGCATAGCCGACCCTCGCATGCGCAGTGCGGGCCGGGAAAAGTTAGAGGAGAAGTTTATCAATAGCCTGCCAGCCAATGATCATCGCTGGCAGGTTGGTCAATTTTAAAAAATCGAATCAGAAGCCATTTAACACATTATATTTATAAATATAATGTGTTAAATGGCTTCTGTGCTCTCTGCTGGTTCCTTTTAGTCGGTTGGTTCCAGCAGAGAGCACACATCACTGTAAGTACACAAAACACTATACATTTAGCCCCAGATCACCCCCCATCACCCCAATTAACCCCTTGATCACCCCTGTCAATCACTAGTGAAAGGGAAAAAAGTGATCAATGTAAACTGTCATTTTTTTTTTCCACCAGTATTGACTGTTAGATTTTAGGTTAGTTTAGGCCCCTTTGGTAGGTAGTTAGCGTCGGTTAGCACCCAGCCCACCGCACCGCAGTCACTGATTCGCTGATTAGCGTATCGCTAATCAGCATTTGTACTTTTATAATATCTGTAAGTGATCAGAATTGATCACAGTCAGATCTATAATAGTATTAGTTTCACCTTAGCTCGCCCTCCACCCAAAACGCAGTGTTTGCCCGATCAGGCCTGATCGGTCGCCCACACGTGCGTTCACCCACCCCCGCCCCGCCGCAGTGACAAAAATTTTTAATTTTTTTTATCACTGCACAATCACTTCACAAGCACTGCGGCGATAAAAAAAATCTTTTTTATATTTTTTATCAATCGCAGCGGCTTCCTCTACTTTGCTAGCCTCCCATTTGTAAGACAGGCTTGCTTTTTCCTTGGGTAGTCTCAGGGAATACCCCCTAAATTTAGTTGACCAAATGGAAAGTAAGGGGTACTCTTCTGAAGAGGCCTACAGGCTTCTGACCCAGTCGGATGAGGAATGGGAACCCTCATCTGATGAATCCAGTGGGTCAGAATACGAACCTGTAGAAAGCAGTGGCAGTCTGACCCAAAGTTCGGACGATGAGGTTGAGGTCCCTGATACCACCAGGCGTACCCGGCCCCGTGTTGCTAGACCACAGGTTGCGCAGGATCTGCATCAAGGGCAGCAGAGTGGGGCTGGCGCTGTCGGATTACGTGGTGAGGCATACACCAGCAGCGCAGCCCATCCTGGACCTAGTACCAGCACTGCCGTTGAACATGGTGAAGTGGCGAGCACCAGAAAGGCAGTTGAAGCTGGTATGGTGGCACGTGCATTAGTTCCCCCGTCGCAACCACCGCACAGACAGGCCCGTAGAGCCCCTAGAGTCCCTGAGGTGCTGGCAAACCCTGATTGGCAGCCCCCAACTTCAGCCGCACCAGTAGTTCCCCCTTTCACCGCCCAGTCTGGAGTTCGGGTTGAGACAGCTCAGATCGGATCGCACTGGGGTTTTTTGAGCTGTTTCTTGACTGCGAGCTCTTGGGACTTAGTCGTGGCAGAAACAAATCGGCATGCCACTCAATTATAGCCGCCAACCCCGGAAGCTTTTATGCCCAGTCTTTCCGGTGGAAACCAGTCCAAGTTTCCGAATTTAAAACTTTCTGGGCCTTCTCCTCAACAGGGGCCTGACAAAATAGCATGAATTGCGGCTTAATTGGTCCACGAACCCCAATTCATCACATGCCCATGTTCTCTGCTGCCATGTCCAGGACACGATTTGAGACCATCCTGCGTTCCTGCACTTTAGTGACAACAGTACCTCTCGTCCCAGAGGCCACCCAGCTTTTGACCGGCTCCACAAAATTCAGCCCCTCATAGACAACTTTAACACCAAATTTGCAGATTTGTATACCCCTGAGCAAAACATCTGCATAGACGTAGTCCCTGATAAATTTTACCGGGCGCCTTGGCTTCAAACTAATATGGGGTCAAATTGCTATAAACGCACAAATTTGAGTCTATGAGGGTAAGATCATACCCTGGAGCCGGTCGGTTGCCCTGACTACCTGGGGAGCAGTGGGAAGACAGTCTGGGACTTGGTGTCACCCTTATTTGGCAAGGGGTACCATCTTTATGTGGACAATTTCTACACAATGTGTGCCCCTCTTCGGCATTTGTTTTTAGAACAGATTGGCTGCTGTGGCACTGCGCGACCGAGTTGCCGGGGCTTCCCCCAACGCTCGTTTACCACCCGTCTTGCAAGGGGGGAGAGGGCTGCCTTGTGTAACGAAGAACTGCTCGCGGTAAAATGGAGAGACAAGCGTGACGTTTACATGCTCTACTCCATTCACGCAGACACACAATCAAAATTGAACGAGCAACTGGAGTCATTGAAAAGCCCCTCTGTGTCCACAACTATAATTTGCTCATGGGAGGGGTGGACTTCAATGACAAGATGTTGGCTCCTTCTTTACTTTCCCCGCAGGACCAGACAGCTGGTATATAGAAGGTGTCTGTATATTTCATTCAATTGGCTGTCTATAATAGTTTTGTTCTCTACAGTAAGGCTGGGAGAACAAGATCCTTCCCCAAATTTCAGGAAGAGATCATCGAGAACCTCCGTATCCAGGAGGTTCCGTGGCCCCAACCACCAGTGTAGTGAGCCGTCTACACGAGCGTCATTTCCCCAATGCCGTTGCTGGTACCTCAACCAAGCGCCACCCCGAAAAAAAATGTCGTGTCGGAGCAGAGTGGAATAAGGGAAGTGTTTCCGAAGTACCACACACAGGTACACTATTAGCATAGGGATTGCGTGACACAGGACAGCTCACAGGGTCTTAGGGCCCTTTCACACAGAGCTGCTGCAAACCTCTCCTTTCACCTGAGACAAAGTGCATAATGTACTTCGCCACATCTCTGGGCGATTTGCGCTTTGCACATGTCCCTATGGGAAGGAGAGGTTTGTCCTATAAAGGTAAAAAAAAATAAAATCACCGTAAGCAAAAATTTAATGTTCTGTTCAAAAGTCAATAAAGTTTATAAAAGTTAATGTTCCTGTTCAAATGTTATAAAAGTTAATGTAATATATGTATTGCGTTGCGGCCTGTTTTTGTTTTGTACCTTCTAAGTGGGACCAATCGATGAACCAGCTGCAGCACTGATGTGCATTCTGGACAGAAGCATTGCGCTGCTGTCAGATTACACAAAAGTCGGTGTATGCAGCGATGCAAGACGAGATTTCTCCTCTGCAGTAAAAAAGATACGTTTGCAGAGGCTTATGAGCTGATATGCTTTGGCAAACATTTTTTATAAAAAAAAAAATAATTCGGCAATGATTTATTCATCCACATCGATTGATGTAAATGGAGAAATCGGGTTTGCCAGGGCATACGGGCTGAGTGGGTTTGGATGTTGGGCGGAGCTCCTATGTCCTGGCAGACGCCTTTCCCCTCCTTTTTTATTGCACATTTTTTGGCAGAGATTTTTTCATCCACATTGATCGATGCGAATGAAGAAATCTGTGCCGTTCATTTTTTCTTTCAGCCCAGAGGCTGAACGGAAAAAAAAAATCTCATTACCCGTGAGGGGCATGGCGAGTTCATGTAAAATTTTATTTTTTGTCACAAGTTAGTGGAATATGAGACTTTGTAAGAAAAAAAAATCATATTCCGCTAACTTGTGCCAAAAAAAAAAAACTTCTAGGAACTCGCCATGCCCCTCACGGAATACCTTGGGGTGTCTTCTTTCCAAAATGGGGTCACTTGTGGGGTATTTATACTGCCCTGGCATTTTAGGGGACCTAAAGTGTGAGAAGTAATTTGGAATCCAAATGCGTAAAAAATGCCCTGTGAAATCCTAAAGGTGCTCTTTAGAATTTGGGCCCCTTTGCGCACCTAGGCTGCAAAAAAGTGTCACTCATGTGGTATCACCGTACTCAGGAGAAGTTGGGCAATGTGTTTTGGGGTGTCTTTTTACATATACCCATGCTGGGTGAGAGAAATATCTCTCTAAAATGACAACTTTGTATAAAAAAATGGGAAAAGTTGACTTTTACAGAGATATTTCTCTCACCCAGCATGGGTATATGTAGAAATACACCCCAAAACACATTGCCCTACTTCTTCTGAGTACGGCGATACCACATGTGTGACACTTTTTTGCAGCCTAGGTGCGCAAACGGGCCCAAATTCTAAAGAGCACCTTTAGGATTTCACAGGGCATTTTTTATGCATTTGGATTCCAGACTTCTTCTCACGCTTTAGGTCCCCTAAAATGCCAGGGCAGTATAAACACCCCACAAGTGACCCCATTTTGGAATGAAGACACCCCAAGGTATTTCGTGATGGGCATAGTGAGTTCATGGAAGTTTTTTTATTTTTTGTCACAAGTTAGTGGAATATGAGACTTTGTAAGAAAAAAAATAATAATCATTTTCCGCTAACTTGTGACAAAAAATATAAACTTCCATGAACTCCTCTATGCCATCAAGCGAATACCTTAGGGTGTCTACTTTCCGAAACAGGGTCATTTGACTGGGTGTCTCTACTGTCTGGGGCATTGTAGAACCTCAGGAAACAGAGCTGCTTCAAATTGCGGAATATTCACATTTTTGTAACCATAGTTTGTAAACGCTATAACTTTTGCGCAAACCAATAAATATACACTTTTTGGCATTTTGGTTTTATCAAAGACATGTAGAACAATAAATTTAGAGAAAAATTTATATAGAAATGTAGTTTTTATTGAAAAAATTTACAACTGGAGAGTGAAAAATGTCATTTTTTTTGCACAATTCTGGTCAATTTCGATTAATAAACAAAAAAAGTTAAAATGTCAGCAGCACTTGAAATAACCACAAATGAAAGCTCTATTAGTGAGAAGAAAAGGAGGTAAAATTCATTTGGGTGGTAAGTTGTATGATCGAGCAATAAACCGTGAAAGTAGTGTAGTGCAGAATTGTAAAAAGTGGTCTGGTCATTAAGAGGGTTTAAGCTAGGGGAGCTGAGGTGGTTAAGTTAGCCCATTGTGTTTGTTAACAAATATGTAAATGGGTCAGAGCCCATTGTGTTTGTTAACAAATATGTAAATCGGTTAGTGGCTACACTGGTTTAGTATCTCTCAATCAATTACAGTAACCCTGCAAAAGGACCGAACAATCTGATCCGGTTCAACTGGGAGGATCATACAACGAATAATCCGGAGGACAAGATGCAGTGTCCCACTAGTGTATGTGGGCACTGCAAAAGTTTGTTATGTCATATGTTATATCACGCTGTATTTCACTCTTATGTGGAATCCCTGTTACCAGGCTGTTAGGTGCACTACACACATTCCACCACTTGATGGGGATATCACCACAGTATATATACCTCAGTTCAAGCCTAGTTTTAGAAGAGGAGGAGAAGAGTTGAAGGAGTGAGAGGGCAGTTGCTAGCTGTGTTAGTGGAAGTCAGTTCAAGTGAGGAGTGGATAAAGTCACAAAGACAATCGCCATTTTACCAGGCTTCATCGACCTTTGGATCAGGTGAAGGACTTATTAGCTTCCGGCAGCCTTACCATTAATAAGCTGGAAGAAATAGGACCAGATCCAGGACTAAATACCTGTGCGTACACGACCTTCTACAATAGCCGGAGATAGAAGCCACATATACAAGCCTGTTACTGGGATTTGCCACATCCACCCTACATGTTCATAAGAGACTGTTTATAACTGGATGTAAAACTGTTGTCAAGATCCTGGTTACAGTAAAGTTCTTAGTTGGATTCAACCCTGCCGCATTCTTCCTATCTCCATATCACCACTACTGTTATAATTTTGCAACCATCAAGTGCTGGCGTCACGACTTTACAATAAGTCAGGGGCTCAGCCGCACAAGCACTCAGAGACCCAATCACCATCAAGGGCACCTCGATCACCACCTGGCCGGTGTCCCCTGTAATAGAGTGTGCCCAGTAGAATCTAGTGCTGTTCTCCCCTTCACTGCTGGCCCAGGGAGGCTTCTGCTAACCGTGAGTACCCGATGAACTGTTGCACCCAGGGCCGGCCTTTGGGGTGTGCGGGCTGTGCGGCCGCACAGGGCGCCATAGTAACAGGGGCGCTGGGCGGCCGACAGCTCGCAATGTAATATGCGGCAGGCGAGGCTGAACTTGTGTTCTCCCTCGGGGCGCCCCCTCCATCTAGCCCTCCCCTGTCTGACCTGATTCGTTCCTCCTCCCCTGTGCCTGACCTGCCTGCTGCCCCCGCCGCTGCCAATAAGAAGAGACAGGAGGAGGAGGAGGGGCTGTGGCCACTGCGCCACCAATGAAGATAACTGACCTGAAATACAAATACAGGAGGCAGGTGCCGGAATCAAATAGCCGACACCCGCCTCTGTGACAGGGAGTCTGCGATCAGCTGCAGTTGAGTTATACCCTTCTGGTGCGGTACCTGAGGGGTTAAACTGCCGCTAGATCGCAGCTCCTGTCACAGAGGTCGGGTGACGGCTATTTGATTTCCGGCACCTGCCCTCTGTATTTGTATAAGAATCGTTGGTGGCACAGTGCCGCCCCCCCCCCCAAACCACCCCAGTAATAAGAATCGGTGGCACAGTGGGCGGGCCCCCCCCCCCCCCCCTACACCCCAGTATAAGAAACGGTGGCACAGTGCGCCCCCCCCCCCAACCCCCAGTATAGTAACGGTGGCACAGTGCGGCCCCCCCCCAACCTACCCCAGTATATGAACGTTGGTGGCACAGTGCGCCCCCCCCCCCCAACTCCCCAGTATAAGAAACATTGGTGGAACAGGGAAGTGCCAGTGGGGTTAAAAAATAATTAAAAAAAATTAATTCACCACTCCTCCAGTTGATCGCATAGCTGCCGGTCTCCTGTTTTCTTCAGGACCTGTGGTGACGTCACTGAGCTCATCACATGACCCATTACCATGGTGATGGATCATGTGATGAGCACAGTGATATCACCACAGGTCCTTTGACAGGTCATGAAGAAAGAACAGAAGACGATCAATTGGAGGAGGTGAGTTAATTATTTTTTAACCCTCATTGGCACTGCCCACTGCGCCACCAATGTTTATTATATTGAGGGGGGGCGCACTGCGCCACCAATGTTTATTATACTGGGGTGTTGGGGGGGGCGCACTGCGCCACCAATGTTTATTATACTGGGGTCTTGGGGGGGGGCGCACTGCACCACCAATGTTGATTATACTGGGGTGTTGGGGGGGGCGCACTGCGCCACCAATGTTTATTATACTGGGGTGTTGGGGGGGAGCGCACTGCGCCACCAATGTTTATTATATTGGGGGGGCGCACTGCGCCACCAATGGTTATTATACTGGGGTGTTGGGGGGGGTGCACTGCACCACCAATGTTTATTATATTGGGGGGGCGTACTGCGCCAATGTTTATTATATTGGGGGGGGCGCACTGCGCACAACGATGGGTTAGGGAAATTTCACAGCAGAGTGCGCATGCGCTGGGAGCCTCGCCGGCGGTTAGGGTAGGGAAAAATTATGGGCCAGTGCACAGGGGCGGTGATCGGATGGATGTTCTCAGCTGGACACCGGCCGACACTGCGCATGCGCTGGGAGCCTCACCAGCGGTTAGGTAGGGAAAAAGCACTGGCCCGTACGTAATTTTTCCCTTCCCTAACCGCTGGTGAAGCTCCTGGCGCATGCGCACTCTGCTGTGAAACTTCCCTAACCTGTCGTTGTGCGCCTGCGCGGCGCTGCAACACCTCCTCACGTCATGTCCGGTGCGACTGGAAGTGACGAGGGTAGGGAAATCTCACGAAGTAGGGAAGTATAACATTACACCGGCCTTTGGGGTGTGTGGGCTGGTAACTACTGGTTGATAGTCAGCCAGCCTATGCCATGATGCCAGCAACAAGCAGTGTTTTTTTTTTTTTTGGGGGGGGGGGGCGCCACAAGGTTAGCTCGCACAGGGCGCCTGAACACCTAAGGCCGGCCCTGGTTGCACCTGTCGGCCCACTGTGAACCTCACGTGTTCTCCCCTGTGGACCGACACGTTGCAAAGACACCGCTGAAGTTCCCACTCACGTGGGACGCCACATCAGGAGCTGGTGAGCACAGCGCTGAATGCGAACATACATTGTGGCAGACGACTCCCGATCCATGCAGCATTTACAGGACGGGTAACGTTACAATATAAAGACTGTAAAGAGCCAGGATTACATACAAAGTATTTGAACTTTCCCTGGCAGAAATCAATCATTGGTGCATGTGTAGGTAGATAAAAAAAAACTTTTTGGATATACCAATCACATTCTATTTGTATATCCTATTCTACTCAAACATAGCACCTTTTTTATCATTCAAATAGCGATCGGCTGTTACCACCCATTTGAATCTCATAAACAGTGATGGCAGTTCGCCGTGTTCGCACTGCGAACACATGCGGGCTGCCATCTTAACTCACAAGTCCGACGAGGCACAGGTAAGCCCTTACCTGTGCCTGTGCCGCGAGCCGGTCTGAAACAAATGCGGTCAGCGGGAGCAGGCAGTTCCAAGAACAGCCGCCGGGGGCCTTCATCGGGCTGTTCTCGAAACTGCCTGCTCCCGGTGACCGCATTTGTTTTCAGGACCGGCTCGCGGCACAGGCACAGCTAAAGGCTTACCTGTGCCTCGCCGACTTGTGAGTTAAGATGGCAGCCCGCATGTGTTCGTGGGTGAACACAGCGAACTGGCCATCACTGCTCATAAGGGTGCATTCACACGTCAGTATTTTTACCTTTCCAGATAACGTTCCTGTTTTTTGCGGATCCGAAAATCTGGATGACATGAGGATGCTTTTAGCATGTCATCCGCATTTTTGACGGATCCATTGACTAGAATGGGATGACGGAACGCAAAATCGGACAATAGTAGGACAGGGTATATTTTTTTTCCAGGATCTGAATAACGGAACCCACGGAACGGAACGGAATCACGGAATCGGAGAGCACTATGAGTGCTGTCCGATATTTGCGGATTCCATGAAAATGAATGGATCCGCATAACGTTCGGTTTTTAATCGGAACGGATCGGGTACACCAAAACGGACGTCGTGAATGGACCCTAAATTGGATTATAACTATAATCCCATAGCAGAAGATACATTCTGCGCACTATCCTAAGTCACCACGCCCAAGCAGTTACAAAAGCGGCTTATAGTCTGATGAAGGCCTATTTCTGTGGCCGAAACGTCATGTGTAATTGCTGCACTTTCGAAATTAAATATCATTTTTATTGCTCGCATATCTCTGGAGTTTTCTTTCACTGATTTCACGGGGTGGGAACCCGCATCAGTAGCGACAAACCAAGCAGGGTTGCCACGACGTTATTTTGATAATATTATACCTATATAAGGGGATTTTATTATCTGAACCCAGTTCATCAAAGACTAATATGTATAAACATCTATAAATAGATGTTATTGCATTTCGATCGCTATATACCTTTTGTCTTGAGAGCAACAGTGCCATCTACTGGATATATGTGCAAAGACTAATAATCTACTAAATCAGTGGAAAAGAAAACTTTTATGAAGTGGATTCTTTTTGAAATGACTTGTTCTACAAAATCACTTTATTATCATTTTACCTTTTCACTTTTTTCTTTTCTTTTTTTTTAATTTTATATATTTTTTTGTTTATTTTCTTTTTTTATCTTAAGTTAACCATTATGCAAATAGATTTTAAAATACATTTTTTATAATAATAGCAAGTGTACTTTGATAATATGCGCATAACATCTTTTTAGCATCTCAACAAATAAATGTTTTACTGTATTAAGTTATATCTGTATTGGCACATATATTTGAACATTAGAGAGCCCTTCATACCTAAAACCACATAAAGAAAGAAATATATGTTTGCACTATACCACTATATACAGCCAGGGATATTAGAGTGCCCCCCACATCCATAATTTATTAATGCATTGTGTTTGTTAATTGTATCACAGGCCGAGCCCATTGTGTTTGTTAATTGTATCGCAAGCGGGGGGGGGGGGGGGGGGGGTGGGTTGTGTACATTTGCTGGGAGTTATTCCATAATGTAAATGCATGTAATTGGCTAATGTATAAACTGTCTGTCTTCCGCAGCTTGGTTCTGCATCGCTCTCTGAATGAAAGTGAGGTTCATTGGAACCTTGTCGTAGGTCCAGGGTGGGTAGAAGACGGCAAGATCCCAACCAAGCTGCGGAAGTTCGTGGGGTAGGCAGTGCTTACGGTGTCAAGTGGAGTGCTTGGAGCCCTCAGGAAGCACTAGGAGCATCCATTAACGGAGGTACCCAGTCGGGGTGCCAGAAGATCCATTACAGTGGTGGCAGCAGTGGGATGGCGTCCTAGTGCGAGGAGAAGCAATTTACAAAATTGAGGGCAACGCTTGTCCCCGTACAGCACCCCTGGCTACAGCAGAAGGGAACTAGAGATGTCCCGAATTATTCGCCAGCGAACAGTTCCCGGCGAACATAGCTTGTTCGCGTTCGCCTCGGCGGGCGAACATATGCAATGTTCGGTCCACCCCCTATACATCATCATTGAGCAAACTTTGACCCTATACCTCACAATCAGCAGACACATTCCAGCCAATCAGCATACCCTCCCTCCCAGACCCTCCCACCTCCTATCAAAAAGCAAGGACAGCATCCATCTTAGATTCAATCTGAAGCTGCAGTGTCACAAATTTGACTAAGTTGTAATCGCAATGCGATTAATACAGGTTATATTAATCGCATTGCGAATTCAACTTAGAGCTGGTTTCCTAATGGTTGTATTGCTAGAATATAACGAAGATGAGAATATAGTGCTTTATTCGTTATATTAGTCAATTCTAGCAATACAACCATTAGGAACTCAGATCTAAGTTGTAATCGCAATGCGATTACAACTTAGAGCTGGTTTCCTAATGGTTGTATTGCTAGAATATAACGAAGATTGAGAATATAGTGCTATATTCGTTATATTCGTCAATTCTAGCAATACAACCATTAGGAACTTATCTCTAAGTTGAATTCGCAATGCGATTAATACAGGTTATATTAATCGCATTGCGAATTCAACTTACCACACTCTGCGTCAACTACGTAATTTTCCATGGGAGTTTTGCCATGGATCCCCCTCCGGCATGCCACAGTCCAGGTGTAGTCCCTTGAAACAACTTTTTCCATTACTATTGTGGCCAGAAAGAGTCCCTGTGGGTTTTAAAATTCGCCTGTGTATTGAAGTCTATGGCGGTTCGCCCGATTCGCCGTTCGCGAACATTCGCGGGGAGTTCGCGTTCGCCGCTCGCGAAACGGAAAATTTTATGTTCGTGACATCTCTATATGGAACCAGTTTGTAATCAAACAGCGTCCCGACACGAGGAGGAGGACCTGATTGATCTGGAAAGCGTCTGGTATGAGGCCCTGGACGGCGTACAGCGTCGGCAGGGCGAGAGACTCCCCAGCGAGGACCAGCGATGGCAGACGTGACTGGCCCTATGGACGCCCCTCCTGGGAGAGCATCCCCTGGAGGAGTGGGTGAAGAAGCTGGAGCTCCTGGTGCGACAGGAGCTGTGGCTGGAGAATGCCTACCTGGTGTTCTAGTGGTATACCGCTTGGCATACACGACAACCCGGAGGGGTATGATTACGATGGCCCTGGCCTGTTGTGGGAGGCTTTCACAGAACCGGAGTTGGAGAGCACTATGGAGACTCAATTTTATAACCTCTACAACTTCATGGAGGGTATGCAAGATTGGGCTGACCCCAACGAGGTGAGACCAGACTTGGAATATCTAGTGACACTGGAGTGGGGGCTGGAGCAGGACTACCGACATCTGCTCCACGTAATTGAGAATACCCTGCAGGAGAGTTGGGTGGCAGTCCCAGACTTAAAGCCCTGCGGCGGGGAAGACCCGGTTGAGGTACCCCCTACTTCACTACCACCTACAGAGGTAGGGGACCTGATAGATGGTTTCTGGGGGGAACTCCATATGGCAGGTGGAGATGGGACCGATGGGACCGAGGTCTCTCCACCGGTCCTACAGGGATGCTGGGCGGTTGGCCCAGATCCCCAATGGCAGCCGAAGTTTCAGGAGTAGGGACAGTTGGTCCTGCACCCAAGCGGCAGTATGTTTTGCATGGAGAGGAGCATTGTCTCCCTTCCCCAGCAGCAGTGTACCTTGCAGGGAGAGGAGAGCATCGTCTCCCTTCCCCAGCGGCAGTGTACCTTTCAGGGAGAGGAGAGCATCGTCTCCCTTCCCCAGTGGCAGTGTACCTTGCAGGGAGAGGAGACAACCAGTCTCTCTCCCCAACCACAGGGGGACAGCAAACCTAACTCCGATGGTGCAGATGGGACCGCGGTCTCTGCACCAAACCTACAGGGATGCTGGATGGCCGGTACAGATCCCCAACCAACCACGCAGGAATGCCAGGAGGAGGAGGTAAGCAATTCCTCCTCTCCACAGCAGATTTGCAACCAGAAGAGCTGGCATATGGGCAGAACGCAGTCGGCCTCTGCCCTCCCCTATCCTCGTGTCCAGAACCTGACTTCCCACAGGCTACCCCAGCAGAAGGGCTGGCATCCTGGCAGAGTGCCGCTGGCCTCTGCCCTCCCTGTCCCTTTGTTACAGGGCAGGACTGCGCACCAGTTTGCCAGAGGCCAGTTATAAGAGCTTCTAAAGCACAGGCAGAAGAGAAATTAGCTCAGTCAGTGAAAAAAGGCGATAAGACATTCTTTAGATACATAAATGAAAAAAGGAAACTAAAACAAGGAATTACCAAATTAAAAACAAAAAAAGGAAGGCATATGGAAGAAGATAAAGAACTAGCTGACTGCCTCAATGAATACTTCTGTTCAGTTTTTACAAAGGAAAATGAAGGAAAAGGACCTCAGTTAGGAAGGAAGACTAATGAATCTTTTTGTCACGAGGGTATCAAGAGCCACGTCTGACTCCGTTATACCCGGGGTCAGGAGGTCGCAGCGGGTGGCTGCGCGCTCTATATCTAAAGATCACGTTGTTTCTTAGTGATTGTTTTCTGTGTTTGCCTTGCTATCCTTTTTGTCTCAATCAGGGATCCGTAGCTTCTCCTCCTCAGCTGTTTCTTGTCTGCCACTCCCAACCTCCTTATATTCTCCCCTCACACTTCTCTAGTTGCCAGTTATAGAGCTTCCTGCCTGGACATCTATACTGACCCACTGGAGTTGTGAATCCTGGTTGTCGTTCCAGAGTGCTACCCTCCGGATCCCTGTTGGGCTTCTTGTTGTCTCCTGTTGTCGCCCACCTGGGATTATATGTTGAGTTTGTATTGTCTGTCCTTCCCTTGGTGTTTTCCTTTAGAGCTAGTGGTGCGGACTAGTGTTCCCACCGCCCTGTTCACTATCTAGGGCTCAGCTTAGGGAAAGCCAGGGCTTTAGGCACGTGATCGGCGTACGGGTGAGGAACCCGTCTAGGGACGTCAGGGCAGCCAGGTGCCAGCCGCTAGGTGAGTCAGGGGTCACCACCTTCCCTCTCACTTGGGCAGGGCCTTCCTTGTTCCCTCCCTCTGCGTCACGTATGTGATAGTCACGCCGACCGTGATACTTTTGATGCTTGTGTCTTTACAGAGGAAGAGGTTCTAAGTCAGCTGTCTAAAATTAATACAAATAAGTCACAGTGGCCTGATGGGATACACCCAAAGCTATTAAAAGAGCTTATCGGTGAACTAGCAAAACCATTAACAGATTTATTTAACCAATCACTGGTAACAGGAGTCGTCTCAGAAGATTGGAAATTGGCTAATGTTGTGCCCATTCACAAGAAAGGTAGTAGGGAGGAATCGGGCAAGTATAGGCCAGTAAGCCTGACATCAATAGTGGGGAAATTAATGGAAACCATACTTAAGGAGAGGATTGTGGAACATCTAAGTCCCATGGATTGAAAGATGAAAAACAACATGGGTTTACTTCAGGGAGATCATGTCAAACTAATCTTATTGATTTTTTTGATTGGGTGACTAAAATAATAGATGGCGGAGGTGCAGTAGACATCGCTTATCTAGACTTTAGTAAGGCTTTTGATACTGTCCCACATACACTGCGTGCAGAATTATTAGGCAAATTAGTATTTTGACCACATCATCCTCTTTATGCATGTTGTCTTACTCTAAGCTGTATAGACTCGAAAGCCTACTACCAATTAAGCATATTAGGTGATGTGCATCTCTGTAATGAGAAGGGGTGTGGTCTAATGACATCAACACCCTATATTAGGTGTGCATAATTATTAGGCAACTTCCTTTCCTTTGGCAAAATGGGTCAAAAGAAGGACTTGACAGGCTCAGAAAAGTCAAAAATAGTGAGATATCTTGCAGAGGGATGCAGCACTCTTAAAATTGCAAAGCTTCTGAAGCGTGATCATCGAACAATCAAGCGTTTCATTCAAAATAGTCAACAGGGTCGCAAGAAGCGTGTGGAAAAACCAAGGCGCAAAATAACTGCCCATGAACTGAGAAAAGTCAAGCGTGCAGCTGCCAAGATGCCACTTGCCACCAGTTTGGCCATATTTCAGAGCTGCAACATCACTGGAGTGCCCAAAAGCACAAGGTGTGCAATACTCAGAGACATGGCCAAGGTAAGAAAGGCTGAAAGACGACCACCACTGAACAAGACACACAAGCTGAAACGTCAAGACTGGGCCAAGAAATATCTCAAGACTGATTTTTCTAAGGTTTTATGGACTGATGAAATGAGAGTGAGTCTTGATGGGCCAGATGGATGGGCCCGTGGCTGGATTGGTAAAGGGCAGAGAGCTCCAGTCCGACTTAGACTCCCAGCAAGGTGGAGGTGGAGTACTGGTTTGGGCTGGTATCATCAAAGATGAGCTTGTGGGGCCTTTTCGGGTTGAGGATGGAGTCAAGCTCAACTCCCAGTCCTACTGCCAGTTTCTGGAAGACACCTTCTTCAAGCAGTGGTACAGGAAGAAGTCTGCATCCTTCAAGAAAAACATGATTTTCATGCAGGACAATGCTCCATCACACGCGTCCAAGTACTCCACAGCGTGGCTGGCAAGAAAGGGTATAAAAGAAGAAAATCTAATGACATGGCCTCCTTGTTCACCTGATCTGAACCCCATTGAGAACCTGTGGTCCATCATCAAATGTGAGATTTACAAGGAGGAAAACAGTACACCTCTCTGAACAGTGTCTGGGAGGCTGTGGTTGCTGCTGCACGCAATGTTGATGGTGAACAGATCAAAACACTGACAGAATCCATGGATGGCAGGCTTTTGAGTGTCCTTGCAAAGAAAGGTGGCTATATTGGTCACTGATTTGTTTTTGTTTTGTTTTTGAATGTCAGAAATGTATATTTGTGAATGTTGAGATGTTATATTGGTTTCACTGGTAAAAATAAATAATTGAAATGGGTATATATTTGTTTTTGTTAAGTTGCCTAATAATTATGCACAGTAATAGTCACCTGCACACACAGATATCCCCTTAAAATAGCTAAAACTAAAAACAAACTAAAAACTACTTCCAAAAATATTCAGCTTTGATATTAATGAGTTTTTTGGGTTCATTGAGAACATGGTTGTTGTTCAATAATAAAATTAATCCTCAAAAATACAACTTGCCTAATAATTCTGCACTCCCTGTAGAAGGCTTATCAATAAATTGCAGTCTTTGTGCTTGGACTCCCATATTGTTGAATGGATTAGGCAGTGGCTGAGGGACAGACAACAGAGGGTGGTAGTCAATGGAGTATATTCAGACTATGGTCTTGTTACCAGTGGGGTACCTCAGGGATCTGTTCTGGGACCCATATTGTTTAATATCTTTATAAGCGAAATTGCAGAAGGCCTCGATGGTAAGGTGTGTCTTTTTGCTGATGACACAAAGATTTGTAACAGGGTTGATGTTCCTGGAGGGATACACCAAATGGAAAAGGATTTAGGAAAACTAGAGGAATAGTCTAAAATCTGGCAACTAAAATTTAATGTTGATAAGTGCAAGATAATGCACCTGGGGCGTAAAAACCCAAGAGCAGAATATAAAATCAGTGATACAGTCCTGACCTCAGTATCTGAGGAAAGAGATTTAGGGTTCATTATTTCAGAAGACTTAATGGTAGGCAGGCAATGTCGTAGAGCAGCAAGAAATGCTAGCAGAAAGCTTGGGTGTATAGGGAGAGGCATTACCAGTAGAAAGACGGAGGTGCTCATGCTGCTCTACAGAGCACTAGTGAGACCTCATTTGGAGTATTGTGCGCAGTACTGGAGACCATATCTCCAGAAGGATATTGATACTTTGGAGAGAATTCAGAGAAGAGCTACTAAACTGGTACATGGATTGCAGGATAAAACTTACCAGGAAAGATTAAAGGACCTTAACATGTATAGCTTGGAAGAAAGACGAGACAGAGGGGATATGATAGAAACTTTATAATACATAAAGGGAATCAACAAGGTAAAAGAGGAGAGAATATTTAAAAGAAGAAAAACTGCTACAAGAGGACATAGTTTTAAATTAGAGGGGCAAAGGTTTAAAAGTAATATCAGGAAGTAATATTGTTATATCCTTAATATTGTTAGGCAACCAAAGCAGGAAAGGGAGGTGGATGTTATTGTCCATCTTGGGACAAATGATCTGCCTTGCAATGAGGTTTCAAAGGTGAAGGAAGCTTTTCACATGCTTGGAAATTATATACGGGAGGTTGCATCAACTGTTTCATTCTCTGCAGTTTTGCCTGTGCATAACCTTCAGCATGACAGGAAGATGCGCATTAAGGAATTCAATGTATGGCTTGGTGAATGGTGTCTGAACCAAGGGTTTGGCTATGTGTCTCATGTTAGCTCTCGTTGAAATGGAAAAGAACTGTACAAGAAAGATGGTTTGCATCTTTCTCTCAAGTTAACGAATGTCCTCAGTGAACAGTTCCAAGTATTTGCTAAGGAGCATTTAAACTAGGAAAGGGGGGCAAAAGAGTGATAATCCAGCAGTCCGACTGCCCCCCGGAACAATGCCAAAAGATGCCAGTAGCACAAAGGTTAAGAAATGACAAGCTCAGATTCTTGTCTACAAATGCTCGCAGTTTAGGGAATAAGATCAATGAACTTGAGGCTATAATGGCATCTGAGATTTAGTGGCTGTTACTGAGACGTGGTTCAATGGGAGTAATGACTGGGATATAACAATACCAGGGTTTTCTCTATACAGGAAAGACATAGAAGGCACGAAGGGGGAGGGGTGGCCCTGTATGTGAAAGATAGCATAAAATCTAATTTGATACAAGTTAGCAAGACCAATTTAGAGTCTGTTTGGGTTACCTTGCAGCTTGATAATCATAAGGTAACTCATGTAGGTGTGATACATAAAGGGAATCAACTCGGTAAAGGAGGAGAGCATATTTAAAAGAAGAAAAACTACCACAAGAGGACACAGTTTTAAATTAGAGGGGCAAAGGTTTAAAAGTAATATAAGGAAGTATTACTTTACTGAGAGAGTAGTGGATGCATGGAATAGCCTTCCTGCAGAAGTGGTAGCTGCAAATACAGTGAAGGGGTTTAAGCATGCATGGGATAGGCATAAGGCCATCCTTCATATAAGATAGGGCCGGGGGCTATCCATAGTATTCAGTATATTGGGCAGACTAGATGGGCCAAATGGTTCTTATCTGCCGACACATTCTATGTTTCTATGTTTCTATATATAGACCACCTAGCCAAGTCAAAGAATTAGATGATCTACTAGTTGAGGAAATAGCTAAAATGACATTGAAGGGGGAAGTTATCATTATTGGAGACTTTAATCTTCCTGATGTAAACTGGAAAACCAAAATAGCTAGTTCTGCCAGGAGTACAGCTATTCTAAATTCCCTACTGGGATTATCTCTACAGCAAGTAGTTGAGGAGCCAACCCGGAAGGAGGCCATTTTAGATTTAGTATTCACAAATGGGAATTTGGTATCTGATATTACTGTAGGGGAAAGCTTGGGATCTAGTGATCACCAGTGTGGTTTAGGCCTCCTGCACACGACCGTTGTGTGCATCCGCGTCCGTGGTTCCGTTTTGCGTTTTTTTCGCGGACCCATTGACTTTCAATAGGTCCGTGGAAAAATTGTAAAATTCACCGTTTAGCAGCCGCATCCGTGATCCGTGTTTCCTGGCCGTGAAAAAAATATGACCTGTCCTATTTTTTTAACGGTCATCGGTTCGCGGACCCATTCAAGTCAATGGGTCCGTGAAAAATCACGGATGCACACAAGATTGTCATCCGCGTCCGTGATCCGTGTCCGTGATCCATGTCCGTTTTTTCCTATAATTTCAATGGCAAACTTGATTTAGATTTTTTTTTCTTTTTTCATGTCCGTGGATCCTCCAAAAATCAAGGAAGACCCACGGAAGAAAAACGGTCACGGATCACGGACCAACGGAACCCCGTTTTGCGGACCGTGAAAAAATACTGTCGTGTGCAGGAGGCCTTACTATAAGTACAGTGACTGAGTCACACCACACAAAAACAAAAGTTTTAGATTTTAGAAAAACAGACTTTTCTAAAATTAGATTAGTGGTATATGAGTTCCTATCAGATTGGAACAGTTTCAATGGAGTCCAGGAGAAATGGGACTACTTAAAAGTGGCACTATTGAAGGCAACAGAAAATTGCATAAGGCTTGTCAGTAAAAGCAAAAAAAGGAAGAGACCACTGTGGTACTCAGCAGAAGTGGCCAAAATCATTAAAAACAAAAATATAGCATTTAGTAATTATAAAAATAAAAACATCGAGGATGACAGGCAAATTTATAAGATTAGGCAGAGAGAGGCCAAACAAGTTATAAGAGCTTCTAAAGCACAGGCAGAAGAGAAATTAGCTCAGTCAGTGAAAAAAGGCGATAAGACATATTTCAGATACATAAATGAAAAAAGGAAACTAAAACAAGGAATTACCAAATTAAGGGTACTTTCACACTTGCGTTTTTCTTTTCCGGCGTTGAATTCCGTCCTAGGGGCTCAAATCCGGAAAAGAACTGATCAGTTTTATCCCCATGCATTCTGAATGGAGAGTCCGTCCTTCAGGATGCATCAGGATTGCTCCGCTTCAGTCTTTTCGACGTTTCCATCGAAATGAAAAACCGCAGCATGCATAATTTTCTTCTCCGTCTCAAAGGCTGTATCATTTGCCGTAACGCCGGATCCGTCCTTAAGTCCCATTGAATTGTATTAAGGACGGATCTGACTTTAAATCTTCCGGGGAACGACGCAAGGACTGATCCGGATATCTTGTCTGCACCTGCGTCGGATAGAGGAGGAGCAAGTTTCGCGCCATCCTGTCTGGATCCTGCCTGCGAGGGAGTCGGGTGCAAGCCAAAGAAGGTGAGTATATGTGTTTTTTTTCTTATTTTCTGACAGAAAAAACTCATATAAAGAGCTCCTATGTACTTATACATAGGAGCTATAAGTACATAGGAGCTGTCAGTACCCAGTGTATGTTAGGAGTAGTAGTCCTGTCTGCTGCTACTCCTAGCATCCACTATGTACTTATATTAACTGCATACCCCTATGTACTGTAGCATAGGGGTTGCAGGTAATATAACTACACAGTGCATGTTAGGAGTAGTAGTCCTGTCTGCTGCTACTCCTAGCATCCACTATGTACTTATATTAACTGCATACCCCTATGTACTGTAGCATAGGGGTGGCAGGTAATATAACTACACAGTGCATGTTAGGAGTAGTAGTCCTGTTTGCTGCTACTCCTAGCATCCACTATGTACTTATATTAACTGCATGCCCCTATGTACTGTAGCATAGGGGTTGCAGGTAATATAACTACACAGTGCATGTTAGGAGTAGTAGTCCTGTCTGCTGCTACTCCTAGCATCCACTATGTACTTATATTAACTGCATACCCCTATGTACTGTAGCATAGGGGTTGCAGGGATTATAACTACACAGTGCATGTTAGGAGTAGTATGTTTTCGTTCAAGAATATGACCACCTGTCAATTTTTTTTTTTGACTGATCTAAAAAAAAAATCAGTCAGCTAGCCAACAAGCCAGCCAGCCAGCCAGCTAGCCAACAAGCCAGCCAGCCAGCTAGCCAACAAGCCAGCCAGCCAGCTAGCCAACAAGCCAGCCAGCCAGCTAGCTAGCCAACAAGCCAGCCAGCTAGCCAACAAGCCAGCCAGCCAAAAACGCAGCCAGGCAGCAAATTATTATGACCAGTAAGTATTTTTTTCGTCGGTATGTCTGTTATTTTATTTAAAGTTCAAATATTCAATTTTTAAAATTTTTTTTTTAAAGGCACATCTTCATCTTCGAGCGAGGCCGTGAGCTCTCCTCCCCGATCACGACACCTCCAGGATGTGGTATGTAAAGTTCCTTAGCATTCCAAACTGTATATTGTGTTATTATTCAAATAATTATTTTTTTCTTGGTTTATCAGTCAGACTCTATGGAGGAGAGTTCTCCTGGTCAAGCCAGAGCCAGAGGAACAGGGGAGGAGGAAGTTGGGGGTGGAGGAGAAACGGTTGGTTAATATTTTTTTTATACTTTTCAAAGTTTTTTATGCCTGTTTTTTATATATATATATATATATATATAAATATAAAATCACAAATACCGCAGCAGCACAGTCAGACCACGTGCACTGGGTGCAATTCCTCACAGAGGCAGGCTTCTCCTCCACGATACGTACTCAACAAATGACGAGGCAGCACTTCCAGCTTTTGGTGACAGGGTGACGACCCCAAAACTTTATTCCCAGCAACGTTTCGGCCTACTCAATGAGGCCTTTGTCAAGCTTGACAAAGGCCTCATTGAGTAGGCCGAAACGTTGCTGGGAATAAAGTTTTGGGGTCGTCACCCTGTCACCAAAAGCTAGAAGTGCTGCCTCGTCATTTGTTGAGTATATATATATATATATATATATATATATATTTATTTATTTCTTAATTTTTTTTTTTAGCCATCTCGTCCTGTTGCCAGTGAGAGAGGTCATCAACGATCTTCCAGAGGACGCCGTGGAGCAGGCGGCGGTCGTGGTCGTGTGAGAATTGTAAAGTTATGGTTTTTATTTAAAAAGAAATTATCGAATATTAAACTTAATTTTTATTCTATATTTTTTTCTTCTTTTAGGGCTCCCAAACCTCCACCAGAAGGCATGAGGAGGACGTTGAACGATTTTATATCGACAATGACCTTCTCATCCATATGGTGGAGGAGCGTACACCGTTGTGGGACCACACCGACCGCCGCCATGCAGACCATCATCTAACACGGCTCCTCTGGAACGAGATATATGCGGCCATTCTGCCCAACTGGGATGACCTCCGAGAAAGGCAACAGGACCAATGCCGTAAGTATAAATTATTTGTAGAGAGCAGACATGTAAAAAAATATTAATCAAAAGTGGTTTACAGTCTAATTTCTTTATAACCGCCACTTAAGTTTTTTTTTAAATTATTTTTTTCTTATTGTGGCTGTTTCAAGTAAATTGTAAACCAACTTTGATTAAACCACTTATTTTAAATATACATCCTAATTTGATTTCTTTCTTTCTTTGGTGGCGCTCAATCAGGGACCGCTACAAGAAGGCCTTTAATGAGGAACTTCGGCGCCCGAGTGGGTCGGGAGGAACCTCAAGGCGTGAATACCACTATTCTGCCGCCTTGGGGTTCCTACGAAGGACCCTTGAGATGCGAAGGTAAGGTATAAGGTGTCTCTAAAAAAAAAAAATTTCAAACTAGGTGTATGGCCCAGACAGACTGTCATTTGGCACTTTGTCTTGGACATCCACATTGTATTTAGTGGAGTAGAGAGGAGCGATGTGTGCTTCCGATTTTTCATTTGAAGTTGTTTTCCAAAAAAAAGGCTATACTGTACATAGACACTTCCTTGAAAATTCATTTAATTCATGGCCTCTATCTATGTACAGTATGTTTCTCTATTTTTTGGAATGTAACCTCCTATGTCGCTTTTGAAGTCTCTTTGCTCACCTCTATTCCACTGTTTCTCCCATCCATAAAAAATGCTAAATTAATTTTTTTCTTTGCTTCACAGAACATCAAGCAGCAATCTTGCGCCCGAAGTTCCTCAGGAGGCGGTCCCTGAAGAGCAAGCCGCCACAGGTCCCTCTCGCCCTGCTCCTACTGCTGGTCAGGAACACCATGTTCCCCTACTTGTGCCCTCTGGCGACGTAACTATGGCAACGATGGCACCACTTTTTGAGGCCCTCATGCGTCGCCAGAGGTCAGGTAGGAGCCGCCAGGCTAACTACGAAGACCTCACAAGGCTCATGTATGAGTCCTTGGCGGGGATCACAAATAGGGTTGCATCTGTGGAGGATCATTTGCGTCGTCTTCAGGAGGGGGCGGTGTTGACGACACAAATGAGTCCGATGCATCACTATATTGTGTCGTTGTTACCTGCGCTGGAACGATTATCACCCGACCAGCAGTATGAGGCCAGAAGACAGATGGACAGCGTTTTGTGGCAACTGGCACACCGCCCCACAACCATTCCCCCACCCCTGCCCTATCCCCCTTCCTACACCTATCCCCCATCCTTCACCTATCCCCCATCCCACACCTATCCAAGTTTACAGCCGCAACAGGCTCAGCATTCCCACCCTCCCCCTCTCCCTCCCCCTTCCCACAACCCACGCCCATCCCAAACTCCCGAGCTCTTTTCTCAAAACTTTTCTTCTCCTCCTTCTTACGATGCTCCTACCTCTTTCACCACTCCCTCTACTGTTGCTCGGGAAACTCCTTCTCCTGCCCAATCCACTCTTCATACTCCCTCTGTGCCACTTGCATCAACACGCACTTTGTTGTCCACAGTGGCAGAAGAACAACAGGAAAGAGTGGACCCAAACCAATCACTTCCCTCCACCCCCCACCATTTCCTTAATTTGTAATTATTTATTTTATTTATTTTATTGTTATTTATAATAAATCTTATTTTTTTTGTTAAAAAATCCAAGGACTGTTTAATTTTTTTTAAATAAAGATAGATATTTTTTATTTTAATAAAATTAAAATCTCCCTGCACTGGCGGAGCGACACAACAGATTGTCGCTCCTCCAGCGTTGGTAGATTGTGAGAAAGCTAGGTGTCTAATAGGCCAGACATAATCTCCCAGCACTGGCGGAGCGACACAACAGATTGTCGCTCCTCCAGCGTTGGTAGATTGTGAGAAAGCTAGGTGTCTAATAGGCCAGACATAATCTCCCAGCACTGGCGGAGCGACACAACAGATTGTCGCTCCTCCAGCGTGGGCAGATTTAACCTCAGTCTCCATAACAGGCCTGATTAAATCTACCAGCGCCAGTGGAGCGACACAAGTATGTGTTGCTCCTCCAGCGTGGGCACATCAATATATTAAAATAAAATCTCAATTACATAAAAACAATATTTATTGAACCCAAAATGCAATTGAAATCAAATACAACACACTGTAACCATCAACAAACGGGACAACAAACATAAATTAACAGTTATTTGAAAATGAATCCCAAATTGTTTATAAAAATCGGTCCTGCCAGTCCACCCTTCCTGCTTCAGAGCAAAAATAATCTGCAAACGAGTCTCTCATCCGTGCAACCGCTACAGTTGACCGATGTCGACAACTTTGAATGCTTGCGATCTCGCTGTCCTCCGGTACCTGTTCCAAATTGAGTGGTTCTTTATGAAGGAGGTAGTTGTGTAACACCACAGCACACTTTACAACCTCGTCTACCGATTCAACCTTCATCTGAATTGGTTTAGTGAAAATCCTCCATTTTGCGACCAAAATTCCAAATGTGCATTCAACCATTCTTCGAGCCCTGGTCAAGCTGTAGTTGTATGTGCGTTTTTTAAAATCTAATCCACGGCTGGAATATGGTTTAATTAGATTTCCACACATTTGGAATGCCTCATCACCAACCAATACAAACGGCATGGGTGGGCCATCAGTACCTGGCAGTGGTTGAGGGAGAGGAAAATCGAATTGTCCGTTATATAGACTACGGCCCATATTTGAATTTTTAAATTCCATGGAATCGTTGGCGCGTCCATATGCCCCTATGTCCACTGCAACAAAACGATATTGAGCATCTGCGATGGCCATTAGTATTATTGAAAAATATTTCTTATAATTGAAAAACTCGGATCCGGTTCCGTGGGGCTTGATAATACGAATATGTTTCCCGTCTACCGCACTTATGCAGTTGGGAAACTGACAAACATCCCAAAATCTTTCAGATATTTCTGTCCAATGCTGTCGAGTTGGATGTGGGATGAATTCATCATGCAGTTGTTCCCACAAAACACGGCATGTCTCCTTGACAATTATTGAGACAGTTGATATCCCAAGGCGAAATTGAAAATGGAGTGAGCTGAAACTTTCTCCACTTGCCAAAAACCTAAATTTTAAAAGAAAAAAGTGTATAAAAATTTTTGCAAACAACATAATATACAAGGTATATCAATCTGACGCAATTTTATTGCACCCCTACATATATTAGTTTGGTCAAGATTTTTTCTGTGGCCAATATAATTTTTTATAAAATTCAACGATAAATGATTGTTCTCCATGGCGAACAATATTCATCACAGTTCATTCTACATCTTCAATGCCGAGTATATTGATTCAAACTTTTCAAAACAAGATGTACAATTAAAAAAAAAAATTATGAGCATCAATTGGGGCCAAAATTAGACACTTTGTACAGTGATCCCAGAAAGTACAGTGATCCCAGAAAAAGTAAGCAAATTTTGATTAAAAAATTTAGGGCTTCACACTACCAAACAGCAGCTTTTAAAAATTTAGACCAAATATTGGTACAATATGTAATAAAGTATATACTTTACCTTATCGTCAACAATAGGCGTTCTGCTGGGGAAACACAGCGACGGAAAGTGGTGTCTTGTCTTTGAATGTGAGGTGACACACGTTGTAAAAGATCATCAAAACTTTCTACCGTCATCCGTAAGTAGTTAAAGAATTTTTCAGGATAATCCCTCCATTCAGGAAACAGGGTTTCAAAAACTCCCCTTCTTACTCTTGCAGAGGTTATTGGATGCACCCAATAGCGGCGCGTTCTACGCCGTCTGGCTTGAAGACGTCTTCTCCAGCGTGAAACCAGAATTAAAGCCTGAAATCCAAAACGAATATGGTCCGGCATCATCTTTGCACTCTGCTGAAGGAACTTCTGAGTGGTAAGTGACCTTCGGTGGTCTTTTATAGCCAGTTGTAGTATTTGCTTTAACAGATTGCATCTTTTTGTGACCTTCTGTTATATTTTATAGCCAGTTGTAGTATTTGCTTAAAAGATAGCATCTTTTTATCTCTAAATTTAAACGCCGGATCCGTCTTTCCGTCTAAAAACGGAATAGACGGATCAGCTTTTACGACGGATCCGGCGGACGGATCCGGCGAAAATTGACGACGGAATGAAACTGAACAACGGATCCGGCTTTTATGATCCTTGACGGCGGGCAATTCCGGAGGGTGAGAGAAATATCTTGGCAAAAGACAACTTTTCCCATTTTTTTATACAAAGTTGGCATTTGACCAAGATATTTATCTCACCCAGCATGGGTATATGTAAAATGACACCCCAAAACACATTGCCCAACTTCTCCTGAGTATGGAGATACCACATGTGTGACACTTTTTTGCAGCCTAGGTGGGCAAAAGGGCCCACATTCCAAAGAGCACCTTTCGGATTTCACAGGTCATTTACCTACTTACCACACATTAGGGCCCCTGGAAAATGCCAGGGCAGTATAACTACCCCACAAGTGACCCCATTTTGGAAAGAAGACACCCCAAGGTATTCCGTGAGGGGCATGGCGAGTTCCTAGAATTTAATATTTTTTGTCACAAGTTAGCGGAAAATGATGATATTTTTTTTTTCCCTTACAAAGTCTCATATTCCACTAACTTGTGACAAAAAATAAAAACTTCCATGAACTCACTATGCCCATCACGAAATACCTTGGGGTGTCTTCTTTCCAAAATGGGGTCACTTGTAGGGGAGTTATACTGCCATGGCATTCTAGGGGCCCAAATGTGTGGTAAGAAGTTTGAAATCAAAATGTGTAAAAAATGACCGGTGAAATCCGAAAGGTGCTCTTTGGAATATGGGCCCCTTTGCCCACCTAGGCTGCAAAAAAGTGTCACACATGTGGTATCTCCGTACTCAGGAGAAGTTGGGGAATGTGTTTTGGGGTGTCATTTTACATATACCCATGCTGGGTGAGAGAAATATCTTGGCAAAAGACAACTTTTCCCATTTTTTTTATACAAAGTTGGCATTTGACCAAGATATTTATCTCACCCAGCATGCGTATATGTAAAATGACACCCCAAAACACATTCCCCAACGTCTCCTGAGTATGGCGATACCACATGTGTGGCACTTTTTTGCAGCCTAGGTGGGCAAAGGGGCCCACATTCCAAAGAGCACCTTTCGGATTTCACCGGTCATTTTTTACACATTTTGATTTCAAACTACTTACCACACATTTGGGCCCCTAGAATGTCAGGGCAGTATAACTACCCCACAAGTGACCCCATTTTGGAAAGAAGACACCCCAAGGTATTCGCTGATGGGCATAGTGAGTTCATAGAAGTTTTTATTTTTTGTCACAAGTTAGTGGAATATGAGACTTTGTAAGAAAATAAAAAATAAAAAAATCATCATTTTCCACTAACTTGTGACAAAAAATAAAAAGTTCTATGAACTCACTATGCCCATCAGCGAATACCTTAGGGTGTCTACTTTCCGAAATGGGGTCATTTGTGGGGTGTTTGTACTGTCTGGGCATTGTAGAACCTCAGGAAACATGACAGGTGCTCAGAAAGTCAGAGCTGCTTCAAAAAGCGGAAATTCACATTTTTGTACTATAGTTTGTAAACGCTATAACTTTTACCCAAACCATTTTTTTTTTACCCAAACATTTTTTTTTTATTAAAGACATGTAGAACAATAAATTTAGAGAAAAATTTATATATGGATGTCGTTTTTTTTGCAAAATTTTACAACTAAAAGTGAAAAATGTCATTTTTTTGCAAAAAAATCGTTATATTTCGATTAATAACAAAAAAAGTTAAAATGTCAGCAGCAATGAAATACCACCAAATGAAAGCTCTATTAGTGAGAAGAAAAGGAGGTAAAATTCATTTGGGTGGTAAGTTGCATGACCGAGCAATAAACGGTGAAAGTAGGGTAGGTCAGAAGTGTAAAAAGTGGCCTGGTCTTAAAGGGTGTTTAAGCTATAGGGCCTGAGGTGGTTAAAGAGCTCAGCGGCGAACTAGCTAAACCATTAACAGATTTATTTAACCAATCACTGGCAACAGGAGTTGTCGCAGAAGATTGGAAATTGGCAAATGTTGTGCCCATTCACAAGAAAGGTAGTAGGGAAGAATCGGGCAACTATAGGCCAGTAAGCCTGACATCAATAGTGGGGAAATTAATGGAAACCATATTTAAGGAGAGGATTGTGGAATATCTAAAATCCCATGGATTGAAAGATGAAAAACAGCATGGGTTTACTTCAGGGAGATCATGTCAAAGTAATCTTATTGATTTTTTTGATTGGGTGACTAAAATAATTGATGGCGGAGGTGCAGTAGACATCGCTTATCTGGACTTTAGTAAGGCTTTTTATACTGCCCCACATATAAGGCTTATCAATAAATTGCAGTCTTTGTGCGTGGACTCCCATATTGTTGAATGGATTAGGCAGTGGCTGAGGGACAGACAACAGAGGGTTGTAGTCAATGGAGTATATTCAGACCATGGTCTTGTTACCAGTAGAGTACCTCAGGGATCTGTTCTGGGACCCATATTGTTTAATATCTTTATAAGTGAAATTGCAGAAGGTCTCGATGGTAAGGTGTGTCTTTCTGCTGATGACACAAAGATTTTTTAACAGGGTTGATGTTCCTGGAGGGATACACCAAATGGAAAAGGATTTAGGAAAACTAGAGGAATGGTCTAAAATCTGGCAACTAAAATTTAATGTTGATTAGTGCAAGATAATGCACCTGCGGCGTAAAAACCCAAGAGCAGAATATAAAATCAGTGATACAGTCCTAACCTCAGTATCTGAGGAAAGGGATTTAGGGGTCATTATTTCAGAAGACTTAAAGGTAGGCAGACAATGTCATAGAGCAGCAGGAAATGCTAACAGAATGCTTGGGTGTATAGGGAGAGGAATTATCAGTAGAAAGAGGGAGGTGCTCATGCCGCTCTACAGAGCACTAGTGAGACCTAATTTGGAGTATTGTGCTCAGTACTGGAGACCCTATATCTCCAGAAGGATATTGATACTTTGGAGAGAGTTCAGAGAAGAGCTACTAAACTGGTACATGTATTGCAGGATAAAACTTACCAGGAAAGATTAAAGGACCTTAACATGTATAGCTTGGAAGAAAGACGAGACAGAGAGGATATGATAGAAACTTTTAAATACATAAAGGGAGTCAACAAGGTAAAAAAGAGAGAATATTTAAAAGAAGAAAAACTGCTACAAGAGGACATAGTTTTAAATTAGAGGGGCAAAGGTTTAAAAGTAATATCAGGAAGTATTACTTTACTGAGAGAGTAGTGGATGCATGGAATAGCCTTCCTGCAGAAGTGGTAGCTGCAAATACAGTGAAGGAGTTTAAGCATGCATGGGATAGGCATAAGGCCATCCTTCATATAAGATAGGGCATGGGGCTATCCATAGTACTCAGTATATTGGGCAGACTAGATGGGCCAAATGGTTCTTATCTGCCGACACATTCTATGTTTCTATTTGTCATCCAAAATCTGATGAAACCAGTTGCATGCCAAGGGGTGGTCTGGGGGGCTGTTCTGCCCCGAGTGTCAGCTGTCAGGTGGGTGCCGGATGCAATGAGCACTTCCATCAGTACTGCCGTTAGGTTACCTTCCCCTCAATAAAGTTCTCTAGTCGAGTGAGTTGATCTGTCACTACACTGAGAAATGTGTCCAGTGGTGTCACTCACCGGTGGACATTTGGTAGATGGCAGCCTTAGGTTGGTAAAAGGTCCACTACCTCTGCATCTCTCTGCCTCATCCAACAATTCAACCAGACATCTCACATCTGGAAGGTCATCTACATCAATCTCCATCTCTGTGCATTGTCGTTTATCAGGAGAAAAAAAAAAATCTCCATTTTCTCACAAACAAATGCAGATATTTGACCCATTTGAAAACATTAAACTTGTGGGTCGGCACAAAAGACGAGCCTTTGCTCAGCATATTCATTTCTTCAGAGGATAAGAGCCTGTGTGATAAACCATCGAACTGTCAGAGCGCGGATCTATGGTTATTGTTGGTCCCTCCTGTTTCATAGAGGGTAATCGGACATGAGGGGACCCTTGCCTAAAAAATTGCCTCTATTTGCACTCCTCGATCTTTCTCTACTACTGCCTCCTTGTCCCCACCTACATGGAGTTCTAGGGTTTCTTTTTTTTTTTTTAAGTAATTTTTATTAAAGTTCTAGGGGTTCTTGAAGATTGGGCATATTCAGACTCTTCTAAGGACCATTGCTCCGTTTAAAATTCCAGGAACTTAGTTTGTCTGCTTCCAAAATAAAAAATGGGAGTGTTTGCGCTCCTTCAATTGAGGCATGAACTTCTTAATGGCATCACTATCCAATTTTTCTTTGCTGATTTCTCCCGACAAGAAACCTGCAATCACAACTAGCGTTTCTACTGCTTACCCAAGATTCACAAGGGACTCTCCCATTTAAAAGGACAGCCAATTGTGTCTGGGACTGGCAGTCTTACTCACAATTTAGGCATCTATGTGGATATTTTAACACCCCAGAGTGGTGTTACCACTTCTGCACCTTGCTACTGTCTTTATTGGTCTAACCTCATGTCATCTTATGCATTTATTTCAGGTCCTCCACACTGTGCATTTCTAATGTTATGTACTGTTCATGTAATGCGCCTGGTTCACTAGCAGGTGGCAGCAAACACGGCAGAGCTATATTTAGATAGAATGGAACCTTCTATTCCATTCTAACCCCCCCTTGGAGAGAGGTTGGCCAGTCCTACTTCCTGCAGGAAGGGTGGGGCAGAAGTCCAGTTAGTCTAGCTTACCCCTGCTAGGGGACAGGTGTGCAGGGGCACATCTCTGCTGGACGTTCACATGCCAGCCAGAGCACCTTAAGCTCTGCTGGCCATGGAGGACACAGCTTGAAACCTCAGGAACCTGGAGGAAAATTCCCTGGTATAACCTAGAGCCACACTACAAAGATAAAGTGCAGCATGCAGAATAAGCTGAGTTATACAGTCAGCCTGTCAGTACAGCAGAGCGAGAGAAAGATATAGCAGAGTGGAGTTTGCCTGCCAGTTTAATGTTAAAGCCTGCTGGGACCAAGACAAAGCTTGAAGTCTGTTTCTGATGAACGTTTATTCAAGTGAGGCTACATTCACACAACTGTATGTGTTTTGCGGTCCGCAAAAAAAATGGATGACATCCGTATGCCATCTGCTTTTTTTGCGGATCCAAGACAAGAATAGGACATGTTCTATTTTTTTTGCGGGGCTACGGAACGGACATACTGCATTTTTTGCGGACCCATTGAAATGAATGGAAACGGAAACAAAATACGTTTGTGTGCATGAGCCCTAAAGCTGCTGATCAACTACCTACAAGGTCTGGACTCAATCTTTCTTTCAAATCCCTCTATATTCCCTTTATTTATTGCTTCGGAGCCAAAGTCTGGGGTCCAGCGGTATCCAGGTAGAAGCACTGTGACACACATAAAGAAACAGGCCGCGCTATGCCACTCGGCATTTCCTACACCTGGAACGTGCAAATATAGAGGGCCCTGGACGGTGGCGGCCCGTTGCAATATTGTTTTACAACCTTTTATGACTTCCCTGCCTATGTACACACATCTATGTGGAAAACTGAACTCTTCTTGCTAGCCTAGATGTGGAGGCTCTGTATAGTAGTATCTCTCATGATCTGAGATTTGAAAAATGGGCTCTTTTCTACAAGAGAGAGGTGAAAATTACCACACAATGAATTCAATCTTTTCCTTTCTTCGTTTTGTCTTAAAACACATTTTCACATTCGACCATCGATTCTTCCACCAACTCAGGGGGATGGCTATGGTGAGCCCTTGTACCGACTTTCACCAACCTTTACCTGGGCTGGTGGGAGGAAGAGGTTGTGTTTTGGGGAAGATATGAGCACATTAGCCAGGTCTTTTGTGTTATGGCTTAGGTACATTGATGATGTACTCATACCTCAAGGAGATAGGGATCAGTTCTCCTGTTTTGTAGCAGCCCTGAATCAAAATACACTAGGACTTTATTTTACTCCAGAGATCCATGAAAATCACATCACATTTCTGGTACTCTCCATCACCAAGGAACAGGATGGTAGGATTATTACCAACTTGTTCCGCAAGCCAAAAGCCACCAATAACCTGTTGCTGTGGGACTGCTGGTACCCCCCTACATTAAAGATGATGTTTAAACACACACGTTGTTTTTGGGATAAAAAAGCTAAAAAAAAGTGGCTTGGGCGACCAAGTGTCCAAAAATTATGCCTTGACAGGATCAGAATGACTGACCATCAGTGCTTTAAGTGGGCCAAAAGAGGTGCCGGTACTCTATTAGGCGCCGGTGCTCCCCCCCCCTGCACATCAGACCCCCCCATCACACACATATATATTAGTTCCTCTATGTACCAGTACAGTACCCCCCCCCACCACCGCACATTCGTTCCTCTCTGTACCAGTACCCCCCTGCACATCAGACCCCCCCCCCACTCATCACACACACACACATTAATTCCTTTCTGTACCAGTACCCCCCCTGCCAGGGGGGGTACTGGTACAGAGAGGAATTAATGTGTGTGTGTGTGTGATGAGGGGGGGGTCTGATGTGCAGGGGGGGTACTGGTTCAGAGAGGAACGAATGTGCGGTGGTGGGGGGGGTACTGTACTGGTACATAGAGGAACTAATATATATGTGTGTGATGGGGGGTCTGATGTGCAGAGGGGTACTGGTACAGAGAGGCACTAATGTGTGGTGGTGGTGGTGGTGGGGGGGGTACTGGTAAAGAGAGGAACTAATGTGTGTGATGAGGGGGGGGGGGTCTGATGTGCAGGGGGGTACTGGTACAGAGAGGAACGAATGTGCGGTGGTGGGGGGGGGGGTCCTGGTACATAGAGGAACTAATATATATGTGTGTGATGGGGGGGTCTGATGTGCAGGGGCCCCCTACACATCAGACCCACCCATCAGACACATATATATTAGTTCCTCTATGTACCAGTACCCCCCCCCCACCACCGCACATTCGTTCCTCTCTGTACCAGTACCCCCCTGCACATCAGACCCCCCCCCCCCCCTCATCACACACATTAATTCCTCTCTGTACCAGTACCCCCCTGCCAGGGGGGGGGGGGTACTGGTACAGAGAGGAACTAATGTGTGTGGGGGGAGGGGGGGTGCCTGTCACTCACCAGTACTCTTCAGAAGTTGGATTCCAAAGCAAAGTCGATGTTCTTTGCTGCACCGTCCGACTCCTGACTCCAAGGAGGACCAGTCACTGGTCGCCGCACTGATCGCTCCTCAGTCACAGGCGCGCGGGAAGGAGTTGACGTCACCTAACGTGAGGTCAACTCCCTGCCTGCGCCAGCCTGAGCCGTACTCTGCAACGACCCGCCCCCCTCCACTAGCTGCCCAGCCAACGACATTAGGGAGGAGATACTGCCAGCTCTCCGCTGCGCTCCGGTACCGGAAACCCACGTACTGGGCGCACGGAGAGGTGCTGGTACTCTCCAGGGCAATTTTTGGAAGTGGCGGTACTGAGTACCGCCGCGTTCCGGCCCACTTCAAGCACTGCTGACCATACAATACACAGAAGTGTTGATTGTCAGAAATAAGACTGAACAAGACTAAAAAAATTCTCCATTTTAATTGGGAGCAGCAGCAGTGCAGTGTGGATGTGGAAAGAGTTGCGTAATAAGAGGCACAAGGTCATAATAGCAGCTGTAGCAGAAGCATCATAGCATGGAACATACAAGGCAGTAGGTCGGCTGTCTATGGGTAGTAGTAGGAGCAGCAGCAGATGAGGCAGCAACAGTCATATGGGTGACAGCCAGTGGGATGTTTGCTGCTTGATATACTTTAGCAACTGCTTGCTGGTGGGGCTATTGTTGCCCAAAGCCGATCAGCTCCAACATGGCATGGCAATGCTTGCATGTGATAGGAAGAAGGGGTAGTGTGAGTGACGCTGTGCTCCACTGCTGTTGTGGAAGGGCGTGCGTCCATGGAGGAGGAGGTGTATAAGTGCCTGGTATGGGAGCCAGGCCAACACAATCGCGGGGGGTCAAAAGGACTTGGCCTCGTCGCCGGGTTGCTGCCTTGCCACTGCCGCAAAACAAATTGACCCAGTGGGCCGTGAAAGACATGTACTGTTCCTGCTCATAAAAGCTTCTCCAGGTGTCATCTGTGCCCTGAACCTGGCCACACAGTGAGAATGGAAGGGAACGGCCCACTTTGTCTGCCACGTGAGAGTACAAGGCAGGGATGACTTTTTGGGAGAAATAATTCCGGCTAGATATCTTCGCCATCAGCTCCGTAAAGGCAGCAGACTTGACTAAATGGTACGGCAGCAACTGCATCGCCAGCAACGTAACCAGGTAGGAATTAAGGTTGCGCACCAGCGGATGGCTGGGCGTATAGAGTTGTTACCTGACCACACATTCCGTTATTGATGGTTGACAATGGAGTGGAGGAGAAGTCTGAGCGGGAGAAACAGAAAGAGATGATGACGGTGTGAAAGACACAGTGCTGCCCGTGGATGTGGCCCGGCTGCCACAAGGGGGAACGGGAAAAGGAGGGAAGTCCTGTTGCAGCAGCTGGCTGCCACCGTTGTTTGTCCATGGGATGGGGTAATGCCGCTTTTTGTGTTTCAATAGACCTGTGGTGTCTACTAGTGATGAGCAAAGTTATGAAAATATTGATTCGGCTGCTTCGCCGAATTTCACAAAAAAATTTGATTTGTGACTAATTACTTTGTCACGAAGCGCATTCCTTTATATGTAGCAGGCACAATAACAGGGGACGGCGATTACGATGATGTTGGGCCAGCGCAGTGACGTCAAACCCCGGGCAAGATTTTGCGGGGCATCTTCAATTAAGATGACCACGAAAGCCTCTCCGCGAGAAAATTAATGAGGTATGTATTTTTTATTTTTTTTTGCCACCAGCCATTTCAGGAAAAATTGATTCGTTACCATGAAGCGCAAGGAAATTCGGCTTCGCAACTAATCTAATTTTTATTGAAATTCAGATCGAAGTCAATTTAATCAAAC
Source organism: Bufo bufo (assembly GCF_905171765.1). NCBI lineage: Eukaryota > Metazoa > Chordata > Amphibia > Anura > Bufonidae > Bufo > Bufo bufo. The sequence goes on from NC_053391.1 coordinate 579,870,268, forward strand.
CGTGTGGAGTCAGAAATAAATGAAAACAGATTTAGGCTTAAATTCGTTATCACTCACAAATAATGTTGTGCGGTACATTGTACATTGGTGTAGTAATCACATACAGTCAGATCCATAAATATTGGGACATCAACACAATTCTAACATTTTTGGCTCTATACACCACCACAAGGGATTTGAAATGAAACGAACAAGATGTGCTTTAACTGCAGACTGTCAGCTTTAATTTGAGGGTATTTACATCCAAATCAGGTGTAGGAATTACAACAGTTTGCATATGTGCCTCTCAATTGTTAAGGGGCCAAAAGTAATGGGACACAATAATAATCATAAATCAAACTTTCACTTTTTAATACTTGGTTGCAAATCCTTTGCAGTCAATTACAGCCTGAAGTCTGAAACGCATAGACATCACGAGATGCTGGGTTTCATCCCTGGTGATGCTCTGCCAGGCCTCTATTGCAACTGTCTTCAGTTCCTGCTTGTTCTTGGGGCATTTTCCCTTCAGTTTTGTCTTCAGCAAGTGAAATGCATGCTCAATCGGATTCAGGTCAGGTGATTGACTTGGCCATTGCATAACATTCCACTTCTTTCCCTTAAAAAACTCTTTGGTTGCTTTTGCAGTATGCTTTGGGTCATGGTCCATCTGCACTGTGAAGCGCCGTCCAATGAGTTCTGAAGCATTTGGCTGAATATGAGCAGATAATAATGCCCAAAACACTTCAGAATTCATCCTGCTGCTTTTATCAGCAGTTACATCATTAATAAATACAAGAGAACCAGTTCCATTGGCAGCCATACATGCCCACGCCATGACACTACCACCACCATGCTTCACTGATAAGGTGGTATGCTTAGGATCATGAGCAGTTCCTTTCCTTCTCCATACTCTTCTCTTTCCATCACTCTGGTACAAGTTGATCTTGGTCTCATCTGTCCATAGGATGTTGTTCCAGAACTCTGAAGGCTTTTTTAGATGTCGTTTGGCAAACTCTAATCTGGCCTTCCTGTTTTTGAGGCTCACCAATGGTTTACGTCTTGTGGTGAACACTCTGTATTCACTCTGGTGAAGTCTTCTCTTGATTGTTGACTTTGACACACATACACCTACCTCCTGGAGAGTGTTCTTGATCTGGCCAACTGTTGTGAAGGGTGTTTTCTTCACCAGGGAAAGAATTCTTCTGTCATCCACCACAGTTGTTTTCCGTGGTCTTCTGGGTCTTTTGGTGTTGCTGAGCTCACCGGTGTGTTCCTTCTTTTTAAGAATGTTCCAAACAGTTGTTTTGGCAACGCCTAATGTTTTTGCTATCTCTCTGATGGGTTTGTTTTGTTTTTACAGCCTAATGAAGGCTTGCTTCACTGATAGTGACAGCTCTTTGGATCTCATCTTGAGAGTTGACAGCAACAGATTCCAAATGCAAATAGCACACCTGAAATTAACTCTGGACCTTTTATCTGCTCATTGTAATTGGGATAATGAGGGAATAACACACACCTGGCCATGGAACAGCTGAGAAGCCAATTGTCCCATTACTTTTGGTCCCTTAACAAGTGGGAGGCACATATGCAAACTATTGTTTTTCCTACACCGTTCACCAGATTTGGATGTAAATACCCTCAAATTAAAGATGACCGTCTGCAGTTAAAGCACGTCTAGTTTGTTTAATTTCAAATCCATTGTGGTGGTGTATAGAGCCAAAAATGATAGAATTGTGTCGATGTCCCAATATTTATGGACCTGACTGTAGCTTTGTGGTTGAAGGTGACTGCTCCTAAGGGTCCATTCACACATCCGTGGAATTGGTCCGCATCCGTTCCGCAATATTCGGAACAGGTGCGGACCCATTCATTCTCAATGGGGCAGGAATGGATGCGGAGAGCACACTATGTGCTCTCCGCATCCGCATTTCTGGATTGCAGCCCCGATCTTCCCGTCCGCAGCTCCATAAAAAAATAGACCATGTCCTATTCTTGTCCACAATTGTGGACAAGAATAGGCAGTTCTATGGGGGTGCCGGCCGGGTGTATTGTGGATCCGCAATACACTATGGATGTGTGAATGGACCCTAATAGGTCGGCTCAGTCCTTTCATGGGGAATCGGGAGCCCAATGTCACGGCAGCATCCGCAAAGAACTTATAGTTCTCATTCAACGAAGGGGGCTGTAAATTCGGGGCGAAGTACAAGTTCAAGCACGAATGCTCCGTATGTAAGGGGTCACATGGGGCGGTGCAATGTTTCAGGGGAATTAGGCAAAAAGGGGCGGATAATAATAACAAAGGGGGAGACGCCGGTCTATCTGGAAAGGATGGAGCCATTCCTCGCTAGATATCCGAATAAAGAGGTGGCGTTTTTGTTACAGGAGGGGTTTTTGTGGGGTTTTAAAATTCTGTTCGTTCCAGGGGAGGCGGTGTTATTAAAAAAATAATTTGAGATCGGCTAGGGAACATCTGGAGGTAGTGGCAGAAAAACAAAAAAAAATAGGTCTTGCTAGGTAGGATGGCGGGTCAGTTTTTTGAGCCGCCGTTAGTGAATTTGTGGGTGTCGCCACTGGGGGTGGTTCCAAAAAGGAGATGAATAAGTTTTGGCTTATTCATCATTTGTCATTTTCTAGGGGATCGTCGGTCAATGACAGTATTGATCTGGACTTGTGTTCCGTGGTCTATACCTCATTTGATGCGGCAGTGGAGTGTGTTAAGAAGTTTGGAAAAGGGGTGTTGCTTGCAAAAACTGACATCGAGGCAGCGTTTAGGTTATTGCCAGTGCATCCGGATTGTTTGCATCTGTTGGGATGTTTTTGGGATGGGATTTTTTGTAGATCGGTGCTTGCCCATGGGCTGTTCTCTGTCCTGCGAGTACTTTGAAGCATTAGGCTCATTTTTAGAATGGGCGGTGGCAGACGTGTCAGGTTGTGAATCCATCATTCACTACTTGGACGACTTCCTGTGTATCGGGCCCCTGGACTCACGTGTTTGTGCACTGTTGTTGCACACGTTAGGTACGTTGTTTGGGGCGTTTGGAGTTCCATTGGCGGAGGAAAAGACAATGGGGACGGTCACTGAATTGAGTTTTTTGGGAATAGTGATTGACACGATTAGGATGGAATGTAGACTGCCTATGGATAAGTTGGTGGATTTAAAATGGGAGGTAGCAAGGGCTATTCGATTGAAAAAGATAAAATTGCATGAACTTCAGTCACTTCTTGGAAAACTCAATTTTGTGTGCCGGATTATGCCTATGGGGAGGGTTTTTAGTAGACGGTTACCGGGGGCGACAGTGGGCGTGGTTGCGCCATATCATTACATTAGTTTAGGTAGTGAATTGAGAGTTCCTTTTTGGAGACCTATAACGGTCACTCGCTATTCATGGGTGAGGTGGTGAATTCTTTTGATTTTGAGTTATTTTCAGACGTGGCGGGGATTGTCATTTTGGGGTTTACTGCGGGGGTCAATAGTGTGCTGGGGGTTGGCCACATAGTTAGGTGGAAAGGGGATGGGTTAAAAAATTTGCATTGTTGGAGCTATTCCCCATAGTGGTGGCAGTTATGTTGTGGGGGAAAGTTTTCAGGGATAAAAAAGTTTGATTCCACTGTGATAACTTGGTAGTGGTTCAGGCGATAAACGGGTTGTCAGCATCATCACCATTAGTGGTACGGCTGCTACAGTGGCTTGTATTAGAGTGTCTGTCGCTTAATACCTTGGTGGTGGCGGTGCATGTGCAAGGTAAATAGGGCTATGGGTCCTTTTATGGCCAGGAATGGGGCAGTAGCGGTGAGGCATATGGAGCTTGAGAAAGGTGTGTTGTTTTTTTTTGGAAGGCTGATGGAGTGCATTTGAATGCAGTTGGTCTGGATTTGTGGAATTTGGTGTTACAGGAAGGGATTGAGACAGCTTTGAATTTATGGAGGGACACACATACTTAAGGGGTCAAGTTTGTGCGTTTGTGGCCGAGGGAGGTCCTTAAAGTTGGTTATATTCACAGGTGAGGAGGATGGGAGGGCTCCTTGGTCGGGGCTGGACTCCCAGTTGTGGCGAAATTAAAATAGGCCATTCAGTGGTGCTTCTGAGCTGGTGGGCAACGGCTGGAGGCAAATTGGCTCACCCTGGTGGGGTAATTTCAGTTGTTTGGGGCTTCAAGGACCTCCCCTGGGTGGATTTATCATTAAGTGTTATGTTTTTTTATATATGTTTGTTGTATGTTAATAAAACGGCTGCTGTGGCCAATTTATTCCAGCTTGGTGTCCGAGTTTTTATTAAAAGGTTAGAGGTAGTTTGGAATAGTGGGCCGGGAATGTATCGGTGGGGTTAGGGCCGGATGTGAGGCAGGTAAGTATTAGGGGTCAGAAGGAGGGTAACCAATACCTCCGTCATGGAGTAATAGAACAGGCAGAGAAAGGATATATTTAAAGAATATAACCTGGGACAGGCCATAAACAATCATTTACTGTAACTTGCTACCTCCAGTTAATAATTTACCATTAGAGAAAAACACCCCTCCATATAAAAGTAGACAGAAAAATACTATGGGGGAGATTAATCCTATTCCTGTGCCTCATTTTTTGGCATTAAAAAGTCCAAAAACTTGTGTTTGTGTTTATTGGGCAGACTAGATGGGCCAAATGGTTCTTATCTGCCGACACATTCTATGTTTCTATGTTTCTATAAATGCCACTTTAGGCAACTTTTGACTCATTTTGAGTTTCTGCACTGCCCTTGACCCTTTTTGAGAAGGGGCTGTGGCGAAGGTAGGGCCAGCTGGTCTTTTCTACCATTGATTTCATTCTGGCTCACAGACTGCCAGAGTATGCGCCTAATATATGACAAGGCTTGCGCCACTTACTTTCACACTTGCGTTTTGGCTTTCCGTTTGTGAGATTCGTCATGGGCTCTCACAAGCGGTCCAAAATGGATCAGTTTTTCCCTAATGCATTCTGAATGGAAAAGGATCCGCTCAGAATGCATCAGTTTGGGTGGGTTCACATCTGCGTTCTGGATTCCGTTATGGCTTTCCGTTATAAAATGGTATAACGGAAAATAACGGTTGACAGGACTTTGTTTTCCGTCTTGCATAACGGGACCCAGACGGATCCGTTATGATTCCCCATAGACTTCTATTAAGACAGATCAAAACGGAATGCCTCTAAAGGCTTCCCTTTTGACTTCCATCTTATGGATTCTGTTATTTTCCGTTATAACCATTTTATAACGGAAAGCCATAACGGAATCCAGAACGCAGATGTGAACCCACCCTTTGCCTCAAATCATCCTCCATTCCGCTCTGGGGGCGGACACCATAACGCTGCCTGCAGCGTTTTGCTGTCCACTTGATGAAACTGAGCCAAACTGATCTTTCCTGGCACACAATGTAAGTCAATGGGGACGGATCCGTTTTCTCTGACATAATCTGGCACAATAGAAAACTGATCCATCCTCCATTGAATTTAACCCCTTAAGGACGCAGGGCGTACCGGTACGTCCTAACTTTAAATAGGAATTCCGGCGCCGCGGGGGTTAATCGCAACGGGATGCCGGCTGAAATCATTCAGCCGGCATCCTGTCACAACGCCAGGGGGGGTCATGTGACCCCCCCATATCGGCGATCTTGCGGTTTGCTGCGATTTCTGCAGTTTCTGATCCCTGACCGCGGGGATCAGAAACTTTTAAAATGCCCAAAATGCTGATTTGCAACCCCCCTGCACCCCTGCATGATTTATGTGGGTGGGAGGTGCAGGGGGGGTGTCGCAGGCGGTGCGGGAGGCGGGCGGTGCGGCAGGCGGGATCGCGATCCCCCGCCTGCCTCCCCTTGAATGATCGTTGGCTTCTAGTGGTTATACCAGGGTGTCAGCACATTGCTGACACCCTGGTATAAACGGCTGACATCTGTGCAGATGTCAGCCGTTTAACCCTTTCCATACCGCGGTCCGTACGGACCGCGGTATGGAAAAGGTTATCTGTCATCAGTCAGGGAGCTCCCTCCCTCTCCCATCGGGGGGCTGCTGTGCCTTTGCAGCCCCCCGATGGAGAGGGAGAGAGCCCCCCGACAGCCCCGTCCTTACCCTTCCCCGTCTGCGAAGTTGTGGCAGACCGGGAAGGTTCCCATGGCAACAGGACGCCTGTGCTGCTGTCCATGGTGCTGAACAGATCTATGCTAAAAGCATAGATCTGTTCAGTGTAAATAAAATACAGTACAGAACCCTATATATTGTACTGTACTGTATTATACAGACATCAGACCCACTGGATCTTCAAGAACCAAGTGGGTCTGGGTCAAAAAAATGAAAAAAAAAGTGAAAAAAGTTAAGAAGAAAAAAAAAACATTTACCACTGAATAGAAAATTAAAAAAATTAAATACACTACACATATTAGGTATTGCTGCGTCCGTAACGACCTGATCTATAAAACGGTCATGTTACTTTCCCCGCACGGTGAACGCCATAAAAATAAAAAAAATAAAAACTATGAGAAAATTGAAATTTTGCCCACCTTACTTCCCAAGAAAGGTAATAAAAGTGATCAAAAAAGTCGCATGTACGCCAAAATAGTACCAATCAAACCGTCATCTCATCCCGCAAAAATCATACCCTACCCAAGATAATCCCCGAAAAACTGAAAAAACTATGGCTCTTAGACTATGGAAACACTAAAACATGATTTTTTTTTGTTTCAAAAATGAAATCATTGTGTAAAACTTACATAAATAAAAATAAAGCATGCATATTTGGTATTGCCGCGTCCGTATCGACCGGCTCTATAAAAATATCACATGACCTAACCCCTCAGATGACCACCGTAAAAAAATAAAAATAAAAACGGTGTAAAAAAAGCAATTTTTTGTCATCTTATGTCACAAAAAGTGTAATAGCAAGCGATCAAAAATTCATATGCACCCCAAAATAGTGCCAATCAAACCGTCATCTCATCCCGCAAAAAATGAGACCCTACTTAAGATAATCGCCCAAAAACTGAAAAAACTATGGCTCTTAGACTATGTAGACACTAAAACATTTTTTTGGTTTTAAAAATGAAGTCATTGTATAAAACTTACATAAATAAAAAAAAAGTATACATATTAGGTATCACCGCGTCCGTGACAACGTTCTCTATAAAAGTACCACATGATCAAACCTGTCAGATGAATGTTGTAAATAACAAAAAAAAAAAAGTGCCAAAAAAGCTATTTCTTGTTACCTTGCCGCACTAAAAGTGTAATATAGAGCAACCGAAAATCATATGTACCCTAAACTAGTACCAAAAAAACTGCCACCCTATCCCGTAGTTTCTAAAATGGGGTCACTTTTTTGGAGTTTCTACTCTAGGGGTGCATTAGGGGGGCTTAAAATGGGACATGGTGTCAAAAAACCAGTCCAGCAAAATCTGGCTTCCAAAAACCATACGGCGCACCTTTCACTCTACGCCCTACTGTGTGGCCGTACAGTAGTTTACGTCCACATATGGGGTGTTTCTGTAAACAGCAGAATTAGGGCCATAAATAATGAGTTTTGTTTGGCTGTTAACCCTTGCTTTGTAACTGGAAAAAAAATATTAAAATGGAAAATCTGCCAAAAAAGTGAAATTTTGAAATTGTATCTCTATATTCCATTAAATCTTGTGCAACACCTAAAGGGTTAACAAAGTTTGTAAAATCAGTTTTGAATACCTTGAGGGGTGTAGTTTCTTAGATGGGGTCACTTTTATGGAGTTTCTACTCTAGGGGTGCATCAGGAGGCTTCAAATGGGACATGGTGTCAAAAAAACAGTCCAGCAAAATCTGGCTTCCAAAAACCACACGGCGCTCCTTTCCCTCTACGCCCTGCTGTGTGCCCGTACAGTAGTTTACGGCCACATATGGGGTGTTTCTGTAAACAGCAGAGTCAGGGCAATAAAGATACAGTCTTGTTTGGCTGTTAACACTTGCTTTGTTAGTGGAAAAAATGGGTTAAAATGGAAAAATTGGCAAAAAAAATAAATTCTCAAATTTCATCCCCATTTGCCAATAACTCTTGTGCAACACCTAAAGGGTTAACAAAGTTTGTAAAATCAGTTTTGAATACCTTGAGGGGTGTAGTTTATAGAATGGGGTCATTTTTGGGCGGTTTCTATTATGTAAGCCTCGCAAAGTGACTTCAGAGCTGTAGTGGTCACTAAAAATTAGGTTTTTGTAAATTTCTGAAAAATTTCAAGATTTGCTTCTAAACTTCTAAGCCTTGTAACATCCCCAAAAAATAAAATATCATTCCCAAAATAATTCACACATGAAGTAGACATATGGGGAATGTAAAGTCATCACAATTTTTGGGGGTATTACTATGTATTACAGAAGTAGAGAAACTGAAACTTTGAAATTTGCTAATTTTTCCAAATTTTGGGTAAATTAGGTATTTTTTTATACAAAAAAATTTATTTTTTTGACTTCATTTTACCAGTGTCATGAAGTACAATATGTGACGAAAAAACAATCTCAGAATGGCGTGGATAAGTCAAAGCGTTTTAAAGTTATGAGCACTTAAAGTGACACTGGTCAGATTTGCAAAAAATGGCCAAGTCCGTAAGGTGAAATAGGGCTGAGTCCTGAAGGGGTTAATGGACTTCATGACGGATTCGTCTTGGCTATGTTGCAGATAATACAAACGGATCAGTTCATGACGGATGCATGCGGTTGTATTATTGTAACGGATCCGTTTTTTCAGATCCATGACGGATACGCCCAAAACGCAAGTGTGAAAGTAGCCTAAGACATTGGGTGGAAACGCATAAGGCTACTTTCACACTGGCGTTTCTGGGTCCGCTTGTGAGATCCGTTTCAGGGCTCTCACAAGTGGCCCAAAACTGATCAGTTTAGCCCTAATGCATTCTGAATGGAAAAGGATCCGCTCAGAATGCATCAGTTTGCCTCCGTTATGTCTCCATTTTGCTTTGGAGACGGACACCAAAACGCTGCTTGCAACGTTTTGGTGTCTGCCTGACTAGCCAAACAGATCCGTTCTGACTTACAATGTAAGTCGATGGGGACGGATCAGTTTTCACTGACACAATATGGTGCAATTGAAAACGGATCCGTCCCCCATTGACTTTCAATGTAAGTCAGGACGGATCAGTTTTGACTTTGTTCATGATAATGCAAACGGATCCGTTCTGAACGGATACAAGCGTTTGCATTATCGGTGCAGATCCGTCTGTGCAGATACAAGACGGATCCGCACCATACGCATATGTGAAAGTAGCCTAAACCAGTTCAGTGTTCCTGTATTGTTTTTATATCCCTTCGAATAAAGGTGGATTTTGCTGGTGATCGGCTGTGCTGGAAATTCATCCGTTGCAAGGCCTGCGCCTAGTCATAAATCTCCTCCTATGACATTGAATTCCTGCTCAGATAAAAAGGTCTTCAGATAATTCAGATAAAGAAGAATCCTTTTATCAATTTGACTGCAATGAGTAACTGATAATACCGCCACTTCAGGCTGAGGTCAAAGAATTCCATCCTACTCATTTAAACCCAAACCGCAGGATGAACATTTCTTAAATGATGATGGATTACTTTCAGAACCATCGATAGAACTGGAAGAAAAGCCTGTAGACTCATCAAAAGATTCTAAGGCCCCTTTCACACGGGCGAGTATTCAGCGCGGATGCGATGCGTGAGGTAAACGCATTGCACCCGTACTGAATACCGACCCATTCATTTCTATGGGGCTGTTCACATGAGCGGTGATTTTCACGCATCACTTGTGCGTTGCGTGAAAATCGCAGCATGTTCTATATTCTGCGTTTTTCACGCAACGCAGGCCCCATAGAAGTGAATGGGGTTGCGTGAAAATCGCAAGCATCCGCAAGCAAGTGCGGATGCGGTGCGATTTTCACACACGGTTGCTAGGAGACGATCGGGATGGAGACCCGATCATTATTATTTTCCCTTATAACATGGTTATAAGGGAAAATAATAGCATTCTGAATACAGAATGCATAGTAAAACAGCGCTGGAGGGGTTAAAAAATAAATAAAAAAAATTTAACTCACCTTAGTCCACTTGATCGCGTAGCCCGGCATCTCCTTCTGTCTCCTTTGTTGAATAGGACCTGTGGTGAGCATTAATTACAGAAACAGGACCTTTGATGATGTCACTCCGGTCATCACATAGTACGTCACAACATCTTTTACCATGGTGATGGATCATGTGATGACCAGAGTGACGTCATCAAAGGTCCTGTTCCTGTAATTAATGCTCACCACAGGTCCTGTTTAACAAAGGAGACAGAAGGAGATGCCGGGCTACGCGATCAAGTGGACTAAGGTGAGTTAAATTATTATTTTTTTTTTTAACCCCTCCAGCGCTGTTTTACTATGCATTCTGTATTCAGAATGCTATTATTTTACCTTATAACCATGTTATAAGGGAAAATAATACAATCTACAGAACACCGATCCCAAGCCCGAACTTCTGTGAAGAAGTTCGGGTTTGGGTACCAAACATGCACAATTTTTCTCACGCGAGTGCAAAACGCATTACAATGTTTTGCACTCGCGCGGAAAAATCACGGGTGTTCCCGCAACGCACCCGCACATTTTCCCGCAACGCCCGTGTGAAAGAGGCCTAAGGCCCCTTTCACACGGGCGAGTATTCCGTGCGGATGCGATGCGTGAGTTGAACGCATTGCACCCGCGCTGAATACCGACCCATTCATTTCTATGGGGCTGTTCACATGAGCGGTGATTTTCACGCATCACTTGTGCGTTGCGTGAAAATCGCAGCATGCTCTATATTCAGCGTTTTTCACGCAACGCAGGCCCCATAGAAGTGAATGGGGTTGCGTGAAAATCGCAAGCATCCGCAAGCAAGTGCGGATGCAGTGCGATTTTCACGCACGGTTGCTAGGAGACGATCGAGATGGAGACCCGATCATTATTATTTTCCCTTATAACATGGTTATAAGGGAAAATAATAGCATTCTGAATACAGAATGCATAGTAAAATGACGCTGGAGGGGTTAAAAAAAATAAAAAAAATTATTTAACTCACATTAGTCCACTTGATCGCGATGCCTGGCATCTCCTTCTGTCTCCTTTACTGAACAGGACCTGTGGTGAGCATTCATTATAGGTCAAGGACCTGTGGTGACGTCACTCCGGTCATCACATGATCCATCACATGATCTTTTACCATGGTGATGGATCATGTGATGACCGGAGTGACGTCACCACAGGTCCTTGACCTGTAATGAATGCTCACCACAGGTCCTGTTCAGTAAAGGAGACAGAAGGAGATGCCGGGCATCGCAATCAAGTGGACTAAGGTGAGTTAAATTACTAAGCGATGTTTTACTAAGCATTCCTTATTTAGAATGCTATTATTTTCCCTTATAACTATGTTATAAGGGGAAATAATACAATCTACAGAACACCTAACCCAAGCCCGAACTTCTGTGAAGAAGTTCGGGTTTGGGTACCAAACATGCGCGATTTTTCTCACGCGAGTGCAAAACGCATTACAATGTTTTGCACTTGTGCGGAAAAATCGCGGGTGTTCCCGTAACGCACCCGCACATTTTCCCGCAACGCCCGTGTGAAAGAGGCCTAAAGAAAATAGATTAGCTACAATCTGAATGACCTGCAGGATAATGGAAACTCTTCCTGAAATGTTGTGTTCCTATAGAATAAGGAAACCAAATGTGATCGAACAGCACCGTCACTCCTGGCCAGTAGATACCCAACTAGTAATCCTTTCATGTTCCTATTTTTTTTAAACTATGACAATTAATAGCTGAAATTTATTCCTAAAGTTAGCAGACATAAAAAAAAAAAAAGGAGTGTGTAACACACAGGATTAGCTATCATACCAGAGTTTGCCTCTAGGGGGAGCTCCTCAAGCCTGTAAATACCAAAGAAGAGATACTGAGAGGAGGATCTGGCTCATATATGAGGTTATAGCTGAGCAAGCTGAATCTCTGTGCCTCTCCTCTGTTTACGCAGGTTAGTTATATAGTAATTCATGTTATAATGATAAATATTGAGATCTAAACATGGACCTCGGTTTATCAGAATGGTGATGGGTATATTTTGGAGTAAATTGTGACTTTTCTGTTGTTTCCATTGTAAAACACATTTATCAATAGCCTGAGCAGGCCAAAGTAACTTTTAAAAATCCAGCTGTCTGCGGGCGTTCCTGTGGAGAACGTTGGTTTTTGGCCTTATTCATCATAGGGAAAGTTCAAAAAATTGTCTCATCTGTGCTCCACTGCTGACCTGGTGTAGCTATAGCAGGTGAAAATAAGTCAGAACGCCTGAGCGTGATTTAACAAGTGCTGTTCACCACTTTCATATATTTGGGCATACAGGTAGACCATTACCTTTAGGCCTCATGCACACGACCGTTGTTTTAGTCCACATCCGAGCCACAGTTTTTGCGGCTTTGATGCGGACCAATTCACTTCAGTGGGGCTGCAAAAGATGTGGACAGCACTCCGTGTCTTGCGGACCGCAAAACACACAACGGTCGTGTACATGAGGCCTTACACAAATAGACAAATGTGAAGACAGAAATTAAAAAAGTTACAATAAAAAGTGACTTTGCAAATGTGACTGTTCAGGGGTTAAAGGGGCCTCTCAGCTTCAGGCCTCATGCACACAAACGTATTTTCTTTCCGTGTCCGTTCCGTTTTTTTTTTTTTTTTGCGGACCGTATATGGAGTCATTCATTTCAATAGGTCCGCAAAAAAAAAACCTGAAGTTACTCCATGTGCATTCTGTTTCCGTATGTCCGTATTTCCGTTCCGCAAAAAAATAGAACGTCCTATTATTATCCGCATTACGGACAAGGATAGTACTGTTCTATTAGGGGCCAGCTGTTCCATTTCGCAAAATACGGAATGCACACGGACATCATCCGTATTTTTTGCAGATCCGTTTTTTGTAGACCGCAAAATGCATTCGGTTGTGTGCATGAGGCCTCATTATGCTGCCCTCTGATGGCAGCGTATACTGGTAACAGGCAAGCTGATTTTGGTAGTCTGCCACTTGTATTTGTGCAGCAGTCTTTGAGAGCTTACATCTTAAACATTTTTTATAATGGTAGTCTATGGTGTCGCACTGCGACATGCGACATGATGTGACTGCGACAGTCGCAGAAAAATCCATTTCGAATGGATTTTTTTGTGACAGTCGCAGCATGTCGCAGTGCGACACCTTAGACTATCATTATAAAAATTGTTGGCAACAAATGTCATTTTGTAGACCTAGCCTTAGGCCTCTTTCACACGAGCGTGACGGATTTGGTCCAGATGCGTTCAGTGAAACTCGCACCATTTTGCAAGCAAGTTCAGTCAGTGTTGCCTGTTTCCGGATGCAATGCATTTTTCACTGAAGCCCCATTCACTTCTATGGGGCCAGGGCTGCGTGAAAAACGCAGAATATAGAACATGCAGCGTTTTTCACACAACGCAGAACTGATGCGTGAAAAAAAATGCTCATGTACACAGACCCATTGAAATGAATGGGTCAGGATTCAGTGCCAGTGCTATGTGTTCACATCACACATTGCACCCGCGCGTAAAACTCGCTCGTGTGAAAGGGGCCTTGGGGCTCATGCTCACGACCGTATGTATTTTGCGGTCCGCAAATAATGGATCCGCAAAAAATACGGATGACATCCATGTGCATTCCGTATTTTGTGGAACAGAACAGCTGGCCCCTAATAGAACAGTACTATCCTTGTCCGTAATGCGGACAATAATAGGACATGTTCTGTTTTTTTGCGGAAGGGAAATACGGAAATGGAATGCACACTGAATAACTTCAGTTTTTTTTGCAGGCCCATTGAAGTGAATGGTTCCGCATACGGTCCGCAAAAAAAAACGGAATGTACACGGAAAGAAAATGCGTTTATGTGGATGAGCCCTTAAAGGGGTTCTCCTTTAAAGGCCTCTTTCACACGACCGTATGGCTTTTTCAGTGTTTTGCGGTCCGTTTTTCACGGATCAGTTGTTCCATTTTTTGTTTCCGCTGTATTTCCATTTCTGTTCCGTTTTTCCATTCCGTTTTTCCATATGGCATATACAGTATACAGTAATTACATAGAAAAAATTGGGCTGGGCATAAAATTTTCAATAGATGGTTCCGCAAAAATGGAACGGATACGGAAGACATACGGATGCATTTCCGTATGTGGTCCGTTTTTTTTTTTTTTTTGCGGACCCATTGACTTGAATGGAGCCATGGAACGTGACTTGCAGGCAATAATAGGACATGTTCTATCTTTCAACGGAACGGAAAAATGGAAATACGGAAACGGAATGCATACGTACACTCAGTTTTTTTTTGCAGAACCATTGAAATGAATGGTTCCATATACGGACCGTATACAGAACAGAAAAAACGGCCCGTAAACGAAAAAAAAAAAAAACGGTCGTGTGAAAGAGGCCTAATATTGATGATCTATCCTCAGGATAGGTCATGAACATCAGATTGGCGGGGTCCGACACCCGGCATCCCTGCCAATCAGCAGTTTGAGGAGATGGCGCGTGCAGTGCACAAGTGCCGTCTGCCTTCTTTCTTCCTGTCCACATACAGCAGCAAGCATGACACACAATGCAAGTCAATGGTGCCATATTGGTTTTCTCGGACACAAATGAAAACAGATCCGTCCCCCATTGACTTACAATGGTTTTAATGCCGGATCTGTCATTGGTATTTTAAAGATAATACAACCAGATCGGTTCATAACGGATGCAGATGGTTGTATTATCTGTAACTGAAGCGTTTTTGCTGATCCATGACAGATCGGGCAAAAACGCAAGTGTGAAAGTAGCCTTATCTCAAGAAGTCTATGTGCAACGAATGATTTTCTGTTTGTATAATTTGCACTTTGTATGTAAGATTTGTTTTATTTAGGCCTCGTGCACACAACCATATTTTTGCACAGTGTTCGATCCGCAAAAAATGCAACCATTCATTTCTATGGATCTGCAAAAAACCAAAAAAAAAAAAAAGGGACACAAATTATAGAACTTGTCCTATTCTTGTGCATTTTGTGGACAAGAATAGGATTTTTTTACAGTGGGTCCCACGAAAATTGGGATGCACACGGACCACATCTGTATCTTGTGGATCCGCGATTTGCGGACCACAAAATGGATACGGTTGTGTGCAGGCCTTAATGTGAACCATGGCTATTGCACGTCATATGAGACACATTTTCATTATTTATTTATGGGAGAGGCTTAAAGGCAACAGACGAGGAGAAGCGCTTACCCCTGACCTAAGCTGGCTGTGTTGTGCCGGGAGCCAGGAGCGAGGGTAAGCCTAGCAGTGGGCAAAAAGGAACGAGGAGAGCTGAGCAGTGTCAAAACGTTTAATTTCTCTCAGAGCATGAGTTTACAGAAAGCCTGGGAAATCGCGACATTCGGATTTGGAATGTACCTTGTGAAACAAGATGAACGCCAGCGACCCATGCTTTTGATCACGAGCACCGGGACCCCATTTTTTGAAGCTGCGGACGCAGCCCCAATCCGGAAAGAATGCCCAATGATGACCAGCGGGTTGTAGCCGAGACCTGCAGCCAGCGTCCTGATGTGGACACTACCGTTTTTTTTTTTTTTCGTTTTGAGGGCCGTTTTTTGCGTTCCGTATACGGTCCGTATACGGAACCATTCATTTCAATGGTTCCACAAAAAAAATGTGTTCCGTATGCATTCCATTTCCGTATTTCAGTTTTTCCGTTCCGTTGAAAGATAGAACATGTCCTATATTTGGCCGCAAATCAAGTTCCGTGGCTCTATTCAATTCAATGGGTCCGCAAAAAAAACTGAACACATATGGAAATGCATCCGTATGTCTTCCGTTTCCGTTCCGTTTTTTTCTGAACCATCTATTGAAAATGTTATGCCCAGCCCAATTTTCTCTATGTAATTACTGTATACTGTATATGCCATACGGAAAAACGGAATGGAAAAACGGAACCGAAACTGAAACACAACGGAAACCAAAAAAAGTACAACGGATCAGTGAAAAACGGAACGCAAAACACTGAAATCGACATACTGTAGTGTGAAAGAGGCCTAATGGTGTTATACGACAGCCTGAGGTCGCGATGACAGTGGGCTATGAACGCCGGGATGTAGGAGATATCGTCCAAGCAACCCAGCGGGTGGGACCTGGAGAAAACTTCATAAATCTTAAAGCCGGCTCGGAAATTCCTGGCGGTGTTGGAGGAGAGGGAATGTTGTACCAGGTTCCTGGCGTGAGAAAGGAGGGACTTTGATCCAGCACCAGGGGATGGAAGACCGCAAGGACCTATCCTGGATGGGATTGACAGACCTAGGGCACCAGTCCGAGGAGTGGAAAATGGACTGGCCCACTGAACATGACAGGGCCCTAATACCCGCAAAGTGGCGGCAAAAAGCTCCATATCACTGTTGGCCCAGTTGGTGACAAACTGGAAATGAACCAGGGCAGCAGCAGCCTTAGCCGAGAAGGAGCGGTGGTAATCATAAAATGACGAGCCACCATACTTGTTCCCCAGGTCGGTGACAAGGTAGAGGTACGAGTCTAGTTCCTCTCTCCTTCTAGGCTGGGCTGAGCACACAATGTCCTTAAACAGGCTGAAAGCCAATACAATACAAATTCCAGGATGGTGAGCTTCCTGTTAAAGGGATTCTGTCACCTCCTTTTACGATTTTAAGCTGGCACCATCGCTATGTTGACTAAAGTAGCTTATTTCCAGGACTCTTCTTTTTACTTTATTTCGTTTAGTAGTTTTGATGTAAAAGCGATTTTTATGTTATGCTAATTAGGGTCCAAGGTGCCCAGAGGGGCGTTTTTCTCACTCTCCGGTGCCCAGTGACGCCCCCCTGCAGTGCCCAAGACAGCCTCCTGATAGTCAAAACACCTCCCACAGCCCGGCAAACGGTTCCGCCCCCTCCGCACGTCATAATCTACCTTATAGATATGCCCCGTCCTCCTTCCTGTCTTCAGCCAGAAAACTCGCGCAGGTGCAGTACCGCCTGCGGCCTGCGCGATCATCAACGTCATGAGGGCAACAGCGCTCAGGTCACATCACTGGGCTCGGCGCATGCCCAGTGAGACTTTTGAGGCTGTTGCCCTCAGGAGGTTGATGATCGCGCAGGCCGCAGGCGGTACTGCGCCTGCGCGAGTTTTCTGGCCGCAGACAGGAAGGAGGACGGGGCATATCTATAAGGTAGATTATGACGTGGGGAGGGGGCGGAACCGTTTGCCGGGCTGTGGGAGGTGTTTTGACTATCAGGAGGCTGTCTTGGGCACTGCAGGGGGGCGTCACTGGGCACCGGAGAGTGAGAAAAACGCCCCTCTGGGCACCTTGGACCCTAATTAGCATAACATAAAAATCGCTTTTACATCAAAACTACTAAACAAAATAAAGTAAAAAGAAGAGTCCTGGAAATAAGCACCGACACCCTGGACTGAGCATCTGCCACTGCGCAGACCAAGGAGTCAATAGTGGCTTGTAAATGTGACAGCGACTGCTGAATGGACGTGGTCCCTGGCTGGACACCTGACGGGCCCGGGGTGGTCATCAACAGTTTATATAGTTCTGCTCTGCGAGCAGAGGCCGGGTGAGGGATGCCTCTCCTATTAAGTTCTGTGGTGAGTCTGGGAATCGTCCAGCTTCTCAGGGACACGGTGCCAGACTGGCCCGAGACGGATGTTCCAGGGAGTGACATGGTGTCCTCCGTATCTGAAGCATGCAACATGCTTAACCTGATGTTGACAGATGATACCTGTGCCGATGTCTTGGGTCACCTGACCTCGGCCCGATGTCGGATAAATGAGACAGGCAAGAAAACGTTCCTGGGAGATAAATCCATAAGAGTTGAAAGGGGGACTAGCTGGGAAGATGACAGCCTGGGCGATCCAGGAGGCAGAGGTAGGTGCGAGCCTGGGCGATCCAGGAGGCAGAGGTAGGTGCGAGCCTGGGCGATCCAGGAGGCAGAGGTAGGTGCGAGCCTGGGCGATCCAGGAGGCAGAGGTAGGTGCGAGCCTGGGCGATCCAGGAGGCAGAGGTAGGTGCGAGCCTGGGCGATCCAGGAGGCAGAGGCAGGTGCGAGCCTGGGCGATCCAGGAGGCAGAGGTAGGTGCGAGCCTGGGCGATCCAGGAGGCAGAGGCAGGTGCGAGCCTGGGCGATCCAGGAGGCAGAGGCAGGTGCGAGCCTGGGCGATCCAGGAGGCAGAGGCAGGTGCGAGCCTGGGCGATCCAGGAGGCAGAGGCAGGTGCGAGCCTGGGCGATCCAGGAGGCAGAGGTAGGTGCGAGCCTGGGCGATCCAGGAGGCAGAGGTAGGTGCGAGCCTGGGCGATCCAGGAGGCAGAGGCAGGTGCGAGCCTGGGCGATCCAGGAGGCAGAGGTAGGTGCGAGCCTGGGCGATCCAGGAGGCAGAGGTAGGTGCGAGCCTGGGCGATCCAGGAGGCAGAGGCAGGTGCGAGCCTGGGCGATCCAGGAGGCAGAGGCAGGTGCGAGCCTGGGCGATCCAGGAGGCAGAGGAAGGTGCGAGCCTGGGCGATCCAGGAGGCAGAGGTAGGTGCGAGCCTGGGCGATCCAGGAGGCAGAGGCAGGTGCAAGCCTGGGCGACCCAGCAGAGAACCGGAAACAGCATACAACGTAAAAGCACATACATATCTCACATGGCCCTGCCGCCATTACAGGTCAGTACAGATAATTGCAGTCCATAATCAGTGAAAGGTGACTGCGCATGGGGTGAGGTAAGGTCCTAACTACGTCTGACGAGACCCCCAACTCTCTTCACCTCAGAAACCTTAAATAGCGCGCTCCCGCATGCCTAACGACAAACATGGGAGTCGTCCCCCCCCCCCACCGTCGCCCCTACGAGCGGAGACAGAGAACAGCTTTTAATCATATACATAACAATGCGTGGCCCGGCAGAGTGTGCACTTCATAACTGTCTGGTTGTTTGGCAATACCGCAAAGTTTCAACAATACCCGCAAATTATGTATGGGCCATTTACAGTTCATAAATGGTTGCTGCTCAGGGGCTGGACACCCCTACTTACACCATATGTGGGGTAGTGGTTTATCTGACGTGCGTTCCATGCTGGAACGCACGCCGGCCTCCCCCAGAGCAGGGAGACATGTGAAGATGGCTTGGGGGGGGGGGGGGGGGGGGGGGTTATGTGGTAGCTGTGACAATAGTGGTGGGCTTTGTAGTAGTTGGTTGCGTTATGGTTGGGGGTGAACTAAGGGACGAGCCGTGTGTGGGTAGCGGGGACCGGGTCTGAGAGCAGATATCTGTGTGCGTTCCACGCTGGAACGCACGCCAAACCCGCGACCGGAAGCCTGGAACATGGGGGCCCGGGTCGGAGGGCTCCTGTGGGGGGGTAATAGCTTGCTGGGACAGCGCTTACCTGTCCTGAAGCCGCCTGACCGTGGAGAGACCACCGGGCCTAGAGTGAATTCCGGCGTGCGCTCCACGCTGGAATGCACGCCGACCTCGTGACCGGAAGCCGGAAGCCAGAGCCTGTGCCGCTGCTCGGGGAGCCCAGTGTAGGGAACAAGAACTGCCTGCATACGATACCTTCCCTGGGGAGAAAAGTGCGACGTACAAGGCGGCAGCAGCTGTGGTACCAGCGGGCGACTTCTTATCCAGCATGTGAACAGAAGCGCCCTGAGGAGCTGGGGGCCGGCGCTTATGAAGGTCAGACGCCCCTCCCACAAATTCAGGCTGACTTTTCAGCCTTCCAACTTGTGCCTTTCCGTTTTCTTTTTTCCTTCTTCACTTTTCTAGACATTGGGGGAGATTTATCAAAACTGGTGTAAAGAAAAACTGGCTTAGTTGCCCATAGCAACCAATCAGATTCCACTTTTCATTTTTCAGAGATCCTTGGGAAAATGAAAGGTGGAATCTGATTGGTTGCTATGGGCCACTAATGCAGTTTTTCTTTACATCACTTTTGATAAATCTCCCCCACCGTGTATATCATTTTGGGCTATCTGTTCTTTGACCTTATCACAGGTCTGTGTTCCTTTGGGGGACTACATTAATTTTATCTGTGACCCCCATGTCTGCTTATGGATTTTAATCGTTTTTAACACAGGATTTTCAGGATGTGTGATCTATATGGCTTAAAATTATATTTTTTTGGATTGTCATTTTGGGTGTGCATGGTTACTAGTATGTTTTTGCAGTGGCAGCACTGATCTCTGCACTGCAAAATTTTAAATGTTTGGGGCAAATATATATATATTTTTTAATGGCCAAAAGGGGTTAACATAAAAAAAAAGCCATACTCACCCTCACCAATCTTCCTGTACTGACAGGCCCACTCACTAATAATTGGCCTATCCTCTGGATAGGTCATCAGTATCTGATCAGTGGGGATCTGACATTCGGACCCCCGCCGATCAGCTGTTTGAGAAGATACCGATGCTCACAGTAGTGCTGCGGGACCTAATGGGATCAATCAACCCTTGCCTGCAGAAGATTACTGTCTTGAACCCGGTCACGTGACATGCCTCTCTTTGGAAATCCTACATCTGCCAATGTTACGTCCTTCCTTCTGAATACCAGGTTTCCAGTCTGGTCTTCAGAAGGTACATCCCTTCCGCAGCCCAGAACGGGGGAGGTGCTTTGGATGGGGCAGAAACCATTTGTTTTTCTGCGCAAGCTCATGAAACCACCTTATCTGCGCATGCGCCAGGGAGACAGATTGTTCTGGCGCTGTCCACAGCAGCTGCCTCATCCTGAGCCATAGATGAGACCATAAACCTGATAATCAGACTGAAGGATGTGAAGTTGGCGAAAGTAGGAATTATGAACAGATGCGAGTCATGACCAGGTTCCAGAACTTGAGACAGTGAGTATATTGGAAACTTTCTTCTGCAGAAAAGTTATATTTAATTAAGGTTGGTCAGCAGTGTAGCAAGTGTATGGGGGTGGGGGTGGATTTTGGGGCCCACCACCAAGGGCAGACCTCCAGTTTTCTGGATCCCAGTCTTGTGCTGGACGGATGCCTGGGAGTCTTCCTTTTCTGTGGCTGGAACACTCAGATAGCTGAATTGCGCAGTCTGAGCACGTGCTGCAGCAACAGTCCAGTGTGAATGTACAGGTCCCCCAGAGCGTTTAGCTTGGGGGACACATGGTGGCAATGATGTTATTTATTGTATATTAGGGAGTACTTGTTCTCCCCCCCCCCCTGCTTTTTTCCCTGTTCTGTTTTTCCCGCTTTTTTTTTCTCCCGAAAATTACCTCAGTCAAGTTATAGATTCAGTTTGGTCCAGTTGGAGCTGGTTCTTGTTTTCCAGAAGAAGTACGGTGAGTCAAGCTAGGCTCCTGATTGGTTGCTGCCCGTTGCTGGGGGAGATTTCCAGTGCTTTGATTCGTTCTCGCCCCCACGGCGGGAAGTTTCTCCCCTTTATATTTCCAGGTATTGCGCTACGTTGGGGCCAGTTTAAGAAGATTTGATCGGCGCAGGACCCAGGATGGAGGATCTGCTGCGTCAGCTCATCGATAGAGCGGAGTCTGCCAGCTTCAGCCACTGCCACCAGCAGAGGAAGAGAGGGAGCTGGAAGATAGGAGGAGAGCCATGCCGGAGCTACGCGCTGAGGAGTCGGTGGTTGGCCTGCGCCGGGAGGAGGAGTTATCGGGGCTCCCTTGCAAAAAAGCTCGTAGGGCTAGGAGCGCTTATACTACACCCCAGAGGCGGGGCGCCGGCGCAACAGCAAAGAAGCATGTGTGGCCTCATGCCCTAGCCGGAAGTCCTCCAGGATCAGCGAGAGGCGGGGTGCGCTGTACAGCAGTGGCCAGCACCAGCAGGGGGAATCGTCATCAGCAAGCTGCCAGACTGGATTTAAAGGGAACCTGTTACCTGCATTTTGCGTATAGAGCTGAGGACATGGGCTGCTAGATCGCCGATAGCACATCCGCAATATCCATTCCCCATAGCTCTCTGTGCTTTTATTGTGTCAAAAAAAGATTTTATATATATGTAAATGAGGCAAGTAAGAAGCCCAAGGAGCTGTTATTAACATTTCAGGAGCCCAGCTACGCCCACTGTGAAGGAGCCCAGCATCCTCCGAATCTCCTGCTTGCTCCCCGACGTCACGATGCGCGAGCTAGCGCATGCGTAGTTCGTTCCCTGAGGCTGATGCCAGCACAGGGAAGGAATACTATGCCGACACTGCGCATGCGCTAGCTCGCGCATCGCGAGATTACGGCGCTCCAGCTTTGTGACGTCGGGGAGCAAGGAGGAGATTCGGAGGATACGGGGCGGTGCTGGGCTTCTTCACAGTGGGTGTGGCTGCACTCCGAGAGTCAGAGAACGCTGGACTCATCTCTGAAGCATGGAGGAGACAGGATTCATCTAAGGTTCGGTTACATATATGGCACATTTATTTTAGGTTTTTCTCTGAACTGATAGTTCGTTCAAAATTTATTTTAATATTGAATTATTAATGTATTAAAAGGTATTTTTAGAAAAGTGAGTGGATAAATAGGCTTAGAAAGTGATGACAGATTTCCTTTTAAGTGCGCAGCTCAGCTATGTCTTTGGGGCCCAGCAAGAAATTTTGGGGCTGCCTGTTGAAAGGCTATAAAATGAATGAAAAAAGAGGGAGCGTATGTTAGGTGATCTTGGAAAATCGGAATGGTTATATTGAGATTGAAAGGAAACAGAGGCGTGAAAGAAGAAAAGGGAGAAGAAGAAAAGAGGAGGATTGGGTGAAGAGGACAAGGTGGGGGGGGGAGAGGGACACCTGAGAAATGGAAAAAGTATTGTGAATAGATCTATTTGTGGATCTAGAAAGAGCAGGGAAGAAAGAAATGGTGTGTAAAGTATAGGCGCCAAGGGATACCCACGAATATGATGAAAAAAGAGACCAAGAAATAGGACCAAGAAAAAAGAGAGGTAATTGACTTTCTTAGGGCTTGCAGGTCGCAGCATGTAAATGGATAAGCGAAAAATTATTGATTAGGTCAGTGGAGCGCCCGAGGTCAAAGTAATGCAGGCTATACCAGTTCAGATTCAAATTATTTGATTACAGATACAATAGTACTGTGACACAGTGCAGATATCCAATTTGCCAGGCCACCCCCCCCTCCATTTGTTTACGGACCCCTGCAGGACTGCAGAGAGCCCGTGTCCCGGAGAAGGGGCAGAGGGAGAATGGAGGACCAGCGCGTCAAACAGAGAGCAATGTAAAAAATAGGTGAAGGGAACACCACTTGTGTGGTCACATGAACAGTGTGCACCTACACTTGTGATCTGTCGACCGCTGATGCTCCTGAGGAAGGGGTCAGTGTCAATACCCCAAAACGCGTCAAGCTTATTTATATATTTATGTACAGTACAGACCAAAAGTTTGGACACCTTCTCATTCAAAGAGTTTTCTTTATTTTCATGACTATGAAAATTGTAGATTCACACTGAAGGCATCAAAACTATGAATTAACACATGTGGAATTATATACATAACAAACAAGTGTGAAACAACTGAAAATATGTCATATTCTAGGTTCTTCAAAGTAGCCACCTTTTGCTTTGATTACTGCTTTGTACACTCTTGGCATTCTCTTGATGAGCTTCAAGAGGTAGTCCCCTGAAATGGTTTTCACTTCACAGGTGTGCCCTGTCAGGTTTAATAAGTGGGATTTCTTGCCTTATAAATGGGGTTGGGACCATCAGTTGCGTTGAGGAGAAGTCAGGTGGATACACAGCTGATAGTCCTACTGAATAGACTGTTAGAATTTGTATTATGGCAAGAAAAAAGCAGCTAAGTAAAGAAAAACGAGTGGCCATCATTACTTTAAGAAATGAAGGTCAGTCAGTCAGCCGAAAAATTGGGAAAACTTTGAAAGTAAGGGCTATTTGACCATGAAGGAGAGTAATGGGGTGCTGCGCCAGATGACCTGGCCTCCACAGTCACCGGACCTGAACCCAATCGAGATGGTTTGGGGTGAGCTGGACCGCAGAGTGAAGGCAAAAGGGCCAACAAGTGCTAAGCATCTCTGGGAACTCCTTCATGACTGTTGGAAGACCATTTCAAGGGACTACCTCTTGAAGCTCATCAAGAGAATGCCAAGAGTGTGCAAAGCAGTAATCAAAGCAAAAGGTGGCTACTTTGAAGAACCTAGAATATGACATATTTTCAGTTGTTTCACACTTGTTTGTTATGTATATAATTCCACATGTGTTAATTCATAGTTTTGATGCCTTCATAGTCATGAAAATAAAGCAAACTCTTTGAATAAGAAGGTGTGTCCAAACTTTTGGTCTGTACTGTATATTAAAGTCTTACCATATTATATGAGCAGTCCAGCGGGTCATCCTTATCTGAGAACATGAGGAGACTACCATACTACAGGCGATCTCGGGGGGTCTTTTGGCGTCAAGTGTCTTGAGGTTATCTTGCGCCAAACCCCCCCTAGTGACGTGAGTAGTACACAAGATTGTTACGATTATTTCTCCAATGCATGAGATATCTCGTCCTAATTTCTGTTGGTTGAAGGACCGCACAGCGGTCGACAGATCACAAGTGTAGGTGCACACTGTTCATGTGACCACACAAGTGGTTTTCCCTCCACCTATTTTTTACACTGCTCTCTGTTTGACGCGCTGGTCCTCCATTCTCCCTCTCCCCCTTCTCCGGGACACGGGCTCTCTGCAGTCCTGCAGGGTTCTGTAAACAAAGGGGGGGGGGAGGTGGCTTGGCGAATTGAATATCTGCACTGTGTCACAGTACTATTGTATCTGTAATCAAATCATTTGAATCTGAACTGGTATAACCTGTATTGCTTTGACCTCGGGCGCTCCACTGACCTATTCAATAGTTTTTCGCTTATCTGTTGAGAGGCTACCACCCCCTGTGGTTGAGCTGTCTCCAGGTCCCCTAGGAAGACCACCACACCAGTCAACTGCAGCCTCTGGTCCAGTCCAGGAGGAACAGCCTGTGGGTGAGAATTAGGGATGAGCAAATTGACTTTGGATGAAACATCCGAAGTCGATTCACATAAAACTTTGTTCTAATACTGTACGGAGCAGGAGCTCCGTACAGTATTAGAATGTATTGGCTCCGATGAGCCGAAGTTATTGCTTCGCGAAGTCTCACAAGACTTCACGTAATAACTTAATAAATTAATTTGTACTGTAAAAAAACATTTCCCGAACTTCGGTTCAATTCCAAGTGGTACCTTGGAACTGAACCTGAGTTCGGGAAATCGTTTTTACAGTACAAATTACTTTTATGAAGTTATTACGCGAAGACTGACGAGACTTCGCGAAGCAATAACTTCGGCTCATCGGAGTCAATACATTCTAATACTGTACATGTACATGTCTAATCCTGCTCCGTACAGTATTAGAACAAAGTTTTATGCGAATCGACTTCGGATGTTTCATCCAAAGTCGATTCGCTCATCCCTAGTGAGAATATCAATGTTTTGTCTGTGTCTGATTCAGCTCTGTTGTCTGGTTTGGTTAAGCTGCTAGTAGAGGCTACTGGAAGGCAAGGGGTTAATTCAGCTTTAGATATCTGGAGCTCTAGTTCAGTTCAGATGGTTAAGGCCTCTTTCACACGACCGTTTTTTTTTTCCGTTTACGGGCCGTTTTTTTTGCGTTTTGTATACGGAACCATTAAATTCAATGGGTCCGCAAAAATGTACTCCGTATGCATTCCGTTTCCGTTTTTCCGTTCCGTTGAAAGGTAGAACATGTCCTATTATTGCCCGCAAATCACGTTCCATGGCTCCATTCAAGTCGATGGGTCCGCAAAAAAAGGAACACATACGGAAATGCATCCGTATGTCTTCCTTATCCATTCCATTTTTGCGGAACGATCTATTGAAAATTTTATGCCCAGCCCAATTTTTTCTATGTAATTACTGTATATGCCATATGGAAAAACAGAACAGAAATGGAAACACAACGGAAACAAAAAAAACGGAACAACGGATCCGTGAAAAACAGACAGCAAAACACTGAAAAAGCCATACGGTTGTGTGAAAGAGGCCTAAGTCGCCTAGTGTTGAGAGTGGCTGTCTTTTGCCTAATATTGAAAAAGGTGTTGGTGTTAAAGAGACTTGTTTTAAAGACGTGTTGGCTTGTGAGGTGTCGCCTCTGGGTTTTCATTTGAGCAGAAACATCAAGAAACGTATTTGGCGGATGGAATATGTTAATGGCGTTATTGCCGTCTGCCTAAGACCATGTGGTTAAAAAAGATGAGAAAGTGAATGATGAAAGAAAGCGTTTTCCCCCAAGGTCCTTTAATAATTGTCTTCAAGCCTTTTTTATTTATTCTGTAGTACTGGGTGAGAAGCATCCTGAGCTTTGCTCGGGTTTATTTTAGCATCTGGATATAATTATTGAAGCGTACCGGAATTTTGGTGGTATGGCTTGGTTTCAGTATGACGAGACATTCCGTCAAAAGCTGGCTCTGCATCCGTCCCTTAAATGGGGAGTGATAGACATTGGTTTGTGGGTGAATCTAATGTTGCCTCAGAAATCGGTTCCAATTAAATCATCCAATCCCTCACAAACCAATATGAGAAAAGGTGTGTGCTTTGCTTTTAATGAATCCACCTGTGAATGATTAAATAATTGTCGTTTTAAACACAAGTGTTTGTCAGAAATGCGACCTTGGCTTGATTGTTACTCAGGTTGGCTGAAAGCAGAGCTAATTCTTAACGGGTTTCAAAATGGTTTTGAGATCCCGCAGTTTCTTGATGATTAGACCAGAACGACTCTATGGTCCTAGTCCTTCTGGACCTATCATCCGCTTTTGACATTATTGACCATCAAGTGTTACTGAACCGGTTGAAAGTGGTAGCCGGACTAGATGGAAAGACCTTGGCATGGATGGTCTAATTTCTCCAGGACAGGGTACAACGAGTGAAGCTGGGGGTATTTCAATCAGCCGATCTCCCACTGTCCTGTGGAGTACCACAAGGCTCGGCACTATCTCCAGTGTTGTTCAACATCTATCTGAGACCATTGGCCGACATCATCAGGAGCCACATCATCTAAAGCTTAATGGCACCAAAACTGAATGTATTACATTCAGTGACCAGAAAATTTCACCCTCAGCCCCCAATGGCCATTGTCTTTTGGACCTGTCCCTGAGACAGCCATCCAGGTCAGGAACTTGGGAGTGGTCTTGGACTCCAGATTAACCCTGGCTCCTCAGATAAATCAGGTGGTTAGTAACTGCCACTACCAGCTGAAACTCCTGAGGAGGATCTTAAAATACATTGAATCCCCTCTCAGGAAAGCCTTGGTCGGAGCAGCGATCAGCAGTCGGTTGGACTATTGTAATACCTTGTACATTTGACTCCCTAAGAAGAACTTGCATAGACTTCAACTTGTGCAGAATGCCGCAGCAAGGCTACTAACGGGTGTTGCCCGCCGAGAGCATATCACTCCCTCTCTTAATGCCTTGCACGTGCTCCCCGTCCAACAACGGGTGATGTTCAAGATTGGATGCTTCATGCATAGGGTATTCCATGGTGTGGGGCCCTTGTACCTGCGACGTAAATTCACCAGGTACATTGAGGTCATTGAGGTCTAGCAACTCTGAAAATTTTAACATCCCGCAAGTTAATAAGATCAGACGTGGAGGTAGATCCTTTTCGGCTCAAGGGGCCAGATTTTGGAACCATCTACCTCTGGCCCTGAAAATGATTCCCAGTCTTCTCTCATTCAGACGTGCACTAAAAACCCTACTTTTCAAACAGGCGTTTGATCTTCCTATGTAACACTAAGTTTTGGTTCATATAATTTTGGGGGTTTTCCTAAATCTTAGTCTATAAATTCACGGTTGGTAATGTCCCTTCTATTTTTAAGATACCTTTTCCTCACGTTTATTAATTTTGTTCTCATCACATTCTCTATATCTCGTTCGAACACTTTGAACCTTGAGATCCCCCTACCTTCCCTCCCTTTTTCTTGATTCTCCATTAGATAAGTGCTAGGAAATTGGTCTCTGGAATAGGTGCCTTATCCTCTAGGCCTTTGTGGCCCATGGTAAAGTGTCATGCCTTCTTCTTTTTCCTCCCTTGTTCAATCAGCCAGCTAAGCGCATCGAGGCCCTAAGGGTAATACTGCGTGCACACAAGACTATACAACATCATCATCATCATCATCATCATCATCATCATCATGGTTGCTGCTGGGTGGAGAATTTAAAATCAGTTTTTTCAATGCATAAGGAAATGGTCAGGAAAAAGTAACAAAAAAGGCTTGATGTGGATAGAGTTGCTGGTCCTTTTACTGATCCTTCCGTGAATTTTAGGCTTTCTTCTTTTGGCGTTGTGCAGAAGAAGGAGCCTGGGGATTTCAGGCTTATTCATCACCTGTCATTTCCTGAGAAAAGCTCTTTGAATGACATGGTGGATAAATCAAAGGCCTTGGTTGTTTATGCTTCATTTGGCAATGTGCTAGCTTTGCTACAATCTTTTGGTAAGGGAGCTTTATTGGCAAAAGTGGATATAAAGTTGGCATTTCGCTTATTGCCTGTTTTGCCTTCTGGTTTCAATTCTTTGGGTTTTCAGTTTGATGGTCATTTTTATTTTGATAAATGTCTCCCAATGGGTTTTTCTTTTTCTTGCTATTATTTCGAAGCTTTTTCTTCAGTGGGTTATAGAATATAATATGCAAGTATGTGGTGTTTTATTGTTTACTGCCTAACTAAAGTACGTTAAAAAACACTTTATTTCATTATATTAAAAAATTGTCTCCACACTTATAGGCTGATAGGGTGAACTGGAACTTGTACAGACCAATAATATGCTGGTTCCTAAATGCACCCTACCACAAGAACTCCCTATGTATATAGGAGTACGAAAAACAAAGGGAAGATCCTCCCGGGAGGCTCGTTGTTTGCTGAATTCACGCCATCAGAGGCGTGCAGCGTTATAGTCAGTAGATCGAAGTGTGTTTGGCGAGATTATTGCGCACCCACCATCAGGGTCGCAGTACACAGTATTGGCCATACATTCGGATCAATGCTCCTGATGAATTACCGACAGTAGTTGGAAGGGAAACGCGTCGAGCATTAGACTGCAGTATAGATTTGATACATGCAGGCTGACTCTCTTCCCTTTGCTGAGCCCCAACAGGGAATACTCCTTCTATATTTCTGTCCTATACAGCACTGTCCAATGGGTCTACAGCCCTGAGGGATTAGTGCAGATACATTTTTAGGACTGCAATAGGAGCTTCCCTTTGTTTTTCATACTCCTATATACATAAGGAGTTCTTGTGGGAGGGTGCACTTAGGAACCAGCATATTATTGGTCTGTACAAGTTCCAGTTCACCTTATCAGCCTATAAGTGTGGAGACAATTTTTTTATATAATGAAATAAAGTGTTTTTTAACGTACTTTAGTTAGGCAGTAAATAGGTGGTGTTTTACACTACCTTGATGATTTTTTGTTTGTTGGTTTTCCTGAATCTAGTCTATGTTCGGATTTGTTAGCTAGATTTTTAGATATTTTGTTCTTGTTTTAGTATTCCTATCGCTGCAGAAAAAAAACTTTTTTCCTTGTTTGTGTTTAGAGTTTTTAGGAATTATTATTGATTCAGGTCACATGGAGTTTCGTTTATCGGTTGAGAAATTGGACAAAATTAGGTTTTTATTAGTGACATTGTTAAAGGGATTCTGTCATGACATTTTAGGCCTATAACTTAAACATATGGCCAGGTCCGTCCAAATAGCATGAATCCGAAACTGTACTTATTAAATGTGCCTGTGGCTCTATTAGCACATAAAACAGGTTTTTATAACCTGTCATTCACCTGCCTAAGGTGTCCAAGGGGACGTCGCTTCATACAGTGTGCCCGGCTGCAGCCATCTCCGTCTGGTGCCCAGCGCCGCCTTCCCAGTTGAAATCGCCGCCTTCCTCACCTCAGCCCCGCCTCCACAATCGTCCGGTCCCTCAGGTTATGGCTAGTGCGCACTCGCGGGATCTGGCTGAGGAGAGCGGACGATTTGGGAGGCTGCGATGAGGTGAGGTAGGCGGCTCTATTGAAAGGGAGGGGGCGGCGATTTCTAGTCGGAAGGCGGCACTGGGCACCAGACGGAGATGGCTGCAGCCGGGCACCCTGCATGATGAGACGTCCCCTTGGACACATTTGGTACGTGAATGACAGGTTATAAAAACCTGTTTTATATACTAATAGAGCCACAGGCACATTTAATAAGGTCTGTTTGGATTCAGGGTATTAGTAGGGACCTGGCCATATGTTTAGGTTATAGGCCTCAAATCTCATGACAGAATCCCTTTAAGAAAGAAGACATGTAGTCTGAGAGAGATGCAATCATTGTTAGGTTCTCTGAATTTTGCTAGTAGAGTTATTCCTATAGGAATGGTTTTCTGTAGATGTTTGTATTTTTCTACGAGGGGTTTGAAGTCTCCAAGCTCTCACATTAGATTGACTAAGTGTTTGAAAGACGATGTGTCTATATGGCTGGAGTTTTTATAGAATTTTAATGGATCTAGTTGTTGGCAGAATGAATTTGAGGAATCGGATGCTTTGGGTTTGTTTATAGATGCAGCTGGGAGCTGTGGTTATGGCGCATTTTGGAATGGCAAATGGTCAGCGGAAAGGTGGCCGACTTCTTGGGTTAGTAATGGTATTACAAAAAATATTGTTCTATTAGAGCTTTTTCCATTGTTTGTGGCAATTGTTTTATGGGGTTTTGAGTTTAGGAATAAAAGGATATTGTTACACTCTGATAATAAAGGGGTGTGTCTTCCCATTAATACTTTTTCTTCTAAATGCGATGTAGTAGTTAAACTTTTGAGACATTTAGTCAGTTTTTGCATGCTGTGTAATATATGAATTAAGGCAAAATATGTAGTAGGTTCATCCAATGTTTTAGCTGATTCATTATCTCATTTTCAATTTTTGAGGTTTCGGGAATTAGCTTCAAAAGCTACCCTTCGTCACCTCCCTTCCCTCCTATACACGAGACAGTATGGACCTGCTCAAGAGAATAGAAGGTATCACACTAGACCGACAATCCATTCTAGCAAGCATAGATGTAGAGGCCCTGTACTCATCAATACCTCATGAGGGAGGCCTCAGAGCAGTAGAATACTACCTCAGTATGAGGGGCCAACAGTTCAGGGAACATAATCAGTTCGTCTTAAAACTCCTTAGATACATCTTGACACATAATTTTTTTGTATTTGATGGCAAATGGTACCACCAGCTCAGGGGCACCGCGATGGGTTGCTCTTGTGCACCATCGTATGCAAATTTGCTCCTGGGCTGGTGGGAGACCAACAACGTTTTCAGCGAGGTGATGTCATCATGGAATGGGCCCATTATTCTGTGGGCCCGGTACATTGATGACATCTTCATCGTCTGGAACGCATCTACATCAGCGTTTAAGACGCTCGTTGAGAAACTAAATGATAACAGGTTAGGACTTTGTTTCACACACGAGACAAATGAAAACACCCTACCCTTCATGGATATACTGATCCAAAGAAATGGATCGGATGAATTGGCTACCACCATATTTCGCAAACCAACAGCAACAAATTCCGTACTACACTGGAGCAGTAGCCATCCCCTACCGCTCAAAAGGGGTATACCGAGGGGCCAGTATTTGCGCCTAAGGCGCAATTGCTCCACAAAAGCATAATTTGTGAAACAGGCAGGGATCTTGAGGACTAGATTCCTCTCCAGAGGATACCCTGATCCAGTGTTGAGGTCAGCATACCAAATGGCATTAACTTCTTCAAGTACTGAACTACTGGTACCAAGAAATAAACCCCCAGATACCAGACAAAAAATCAGGGTAATAGGTACCTTTGATGAAGCCGCCAGTGATGTAAGAAAGATTCTACAAAAACACTGGCCGATACTAATGATGGATCCTGACATCAAAGAAAGGATTTTTGACTACCCTCAGATTACGTTCAGGAGGGGGAATAGCCTCAGAGACATGCTGGTACATAGCCACCATAAATCAACTACAAAAGGAACCTGGCTAGACAGGAAACCACTAGGGTGTTTTAGGTGCAGTGGATGTATTGCATGCAGTACAATACAAACATGTAAAGAATTTGTCAGTATCAACCTTCAAAAACCTTTTAGAATTAAGGATTTCATAAACTGCCGCACTAGGGGTGTCATCTATAGAATCACGTGTGAATGCCCCCTAGAATATATAGGCAAAACGAAGCGAGAATTGCGCAGGCGGATTGGCGAACACTTGGGGGATATCACCAATAAAAAAGATACGGCTGTATCACGTCACATACATGAATATCATCAGGGTGACCCACGCAGTATAAAAGCTATTGGCATCGAGGCAGTCGCCCCCCCCTTGCGAGGAGGTGACTGGGATCGCATGCTCCTTCAACATGAAGCACGCTGGATCCACACGCTGCGGACCACAGCCCCCCAAGGTCTAAATGAGCAACTGTGCTTCGGCTGTTTCATTTAATGAGCACTAGACTAGCCAATGAACCCCAAACGCTACATATCCCTATATGACTCGGACAGGCTGGCAGAATGAGACATGAGAAGAACATACGTCATGCAAACAGCATATGTCAACGGATAGACGTAACACAATAAGCACCCTCTGGCAGGTATCCTTACCCAGAGCGTACCTACTTCACGGAAATAAAGGATAACAGTACACCAAGGTCTATGCCTTATACATCTTGTGGTCACAGGAACCGTACCCTCTATAGGGCACCCTTCATGCCCATTGTAATAATAATCGGATATAGGGTGCGTCCCTGTGACGATTCTTGCATCGACTGATACCAAATAATTTGCCTTGAGGTATTTCAAAAAATTGTCTACCGGATGCTAAAACCCTGACAGGTGCACCCCGATAGACAAGAGCACTCATTCATTATGTATTGCTCCTTATGCATCCGTACCTATGCACTACTGACCAGAACACTTTTTATATAATCATATTGCAAGAAATGTCACATTAATATTGACCGCATTTGCTATAGACGGTTTATGGTTGCCACACAGAGTCCCGGTCACCTGGCAACCAACTAAACATTGGCTGGTGTATAACACATGTCCCGGGCGGATGACATAATCCTCAGCCATTAGAAATGACGTGTCGGCATCTGATCACGTCAGTAGATCTATTACCATGCTGGTTACCTTCAGCATGGGCAGCGCATGCGCGGTTGCGTTGGCTGCCCAGCTGACGTCACGGCGCTGCGCTCCAAGCCTCCTTCTGAGGCCGAATAGTGTTTTCTCATAGCACTGATAGCGCATGCGTGAGCGCGTCGACGGCCCCGCTGACGTCATCACGCTGTGCTCCAAGCCTCGTTCTGAGGCCATATGATGTTCAAATAGGAGCGGGCGAATGCCGGCAAGTAGGCTTTATCACGGCCTCTGGACATGCCGCTGCGCTCCAAGAGAGGGACCGGACCATCTCCAGGTGACCCCCTCGACTCTGTCTTTATATCTTAGGCAAGTACACAGCCCTGATACACGATTAGAGCCTTGATTAAAGGCCAATACGTCTAAGTATCATTTGTGTCATATTTTCATCCTAAACATATATGATGTATGTGTTGGTTACTGACTAAAAGTTACCAACACTATATGTCATTAGATCACATTGCCCCTCTATGTGTGCCTAACATTCCCCTGATGAGTTTTATATAAAAAATGAAACATGCGTGTAGGGACTAGCTACACTAGGGCACAATAGGGCCAAGTAGAAAAAGGGCCAGGTTCCGGACGGGGTCGTTATTTTCAGAACGGGTGCTCCGTATATAGGACGCTAGGGGCGAGATAGCACCCATATATCAGGGCTGTCTAGGTACGCCTAACCCACTAATATCCCCGCCGGGCCCCCTCCGCTCTTCTTTACAGCAAAACCTTCTTGCATTGGACATCTCCAGAGACCAGAGGACCGCGGCCATAATGGTAGGACCTACTGGTTATTCAAGGTGCCGCCGTGCACCCATTTATTTTTTGTATTTAAAGGTGCCGCCGTGCACCAAGCACATTTGTATCCCTGGTGCCATCATGCACTTTTTCTTCATCTTTCATTATAGCATTTAGGGACTTATTCTAATATTGAATAAATTAAAAGTTATGTTTTAACCTAAAATCACCATTACCACTTTGTTTACATGAGTTCAAGAGGGGCCTGGATGTATTTCTGGAGTGTAATAATATTACAGGCTATATCTACTAGAGAGGGGTCGTTGATCCAGGGAGTTATCTGATTGGAGTCGGGAAGGAATTTTTTTCCCCTTAAGTGATCAAAATTGGCTTCTACCTCAGTTTTTTTTTGCCTTCTTCTGGATCAGCTTGCGGGATTACTGGCCGAACTGAATGGTCAGATGTCTTTTTTCGGCCTTATAAATGGTTACTATGTTATTATGATTGCGTAATTTATGAGCGTATATGCTATGTATTGCCATAAGAACTTGAGAATTATTATGGGTAAAGAAGAAGGATTTGGCTCTTCAGTGCATGCTGCCTCATACTCCCTTGGTTTTTCTGAGATAGTTCCTCGTCTGGTCTGGGAAAGACAGTATTTTTCTGGAAAAAATACGCAGACGACAGGGCATTGGAGAAATGTCTCCCTTTTCTGGGTGGCTTTAGTTATGGACATTTAGATTTGGAGGGCTTTGTTCCTGGGCTCTACAGATCGGATAATGTCCATCTTTCAGAAGTGGGAATTGATATTTTTAATTTGGGTCTACAGAATGTAATTAAGAGATGGCCGCAGTGCTTTGGGGGGCCTCGCCTTTTCTAGGCGTGGCTTGTGGGGCTGTATCGCTCAGCTGATGCTGAGTGGATCTTGGTCTATATGGATGGTTTAATATTGGTCTATATTGATATGGTTTCATGGTTCTTAATTATTTTATTTATTAATTTGAATTATTTAATGATATTTATATATGGTTACCCTTAATAAAGCATTGCGGCCATTTCTATTCTATTAAGTTGTCAGTGTGTTTTATTTATTAAGTTACATAAGGTTTTGAGGATGAGGTTTTCATTTGCCTCCATGCAGCCCAGCCAGTGAGGACTGCAAAAACTGCGTACAGTAGAGATGTCCAGTTCATGAACGATTGAATTATCAAATTGGCTTCTCAAGGAGATGTGTATGTTAAAGGTAGGTACAGGCATCCCTTTTGAAACATCTGTATCATTCAGTAGCTATATAACTAAATGAGAGAGATGTCTGTTGGCACAGTTTTTTTTTTTGTTTTTTTTTGACCGTGTTCATCTGAGGGGTTAGGTCATGGGTAGAGTTGAGCGAACACCTGGATGTTCGGGTTCGAGAAGTTCGGCCGAACTTCCCGGAAATGTTCGGGTTCGGGATCCGAACCCGACCCGAACCCGAACCCCATTGAAGTCAATGGGGACCTGAACTTTTCGGCACTAAAAAGTGCTAGAGGGCTGCAAAAGGCAGCAACATGTAGGTAAATCCCCTGCAAACAAATGAGGATAGGGAAATGAATAAAAAAAAAAAAAAATTAACCAATATCAATTGGACAGAGGTCCCATAGCAGAGAATCTAGCTTCACGTCAGCAGAGAATCAGTCTCTTCATGCCATAGCAGAGAATCTGGCTTCATGTCAGCAGAGAATCAGTCTTCATGTCATAGCAGAGAATCAGGCTTCACGTCACCCACCACTGGAACAGGCCACTGTCACATATTTAGGCCCCGGCACCCAGACAGAGGAGAGAGGTCCCGTAACAGAGAATCTGGCTTCATGTCAGCAGAGAATCAGTCTTCATGTCATAGCAGAGAATCAGGCTTCACGTCACCCACCACTGGAACAGGCCACTGTCACATATTTAGGCCCAGGCACCCAGACAGAGGAGAGAGGTCCCGTAACAGAGAATCTGGCTTCATGTCAGCAGAGAATCAGTCTTCATGTCATAGCAGAGAATCAGGCTTCACGTCACCCACCACTGGAACAGGCCACTGTCACATATTTAGGCCCCGGCACCCAGACAGAGGAGTGAGGTCCCGTAACAGAGAATCTGGCTTCATGTCAGCAGAGAATCAGTCTTCATGTCATAGCAGAGAATCAGGCTTCACGTCACCCACCACTGGAACAGGCCACTGTCGCATATTTAGGCCCAGGCACCCAGGCAGAGGAGAGAGGTCCCGTAACAGAGAATCTGGCTTCATGTCAGCACAGAATCAGTCTTTATGTTATAGCAGAGAATCAGGCTTCACGTCACCCACCACTGGAACAGGCCACTGTCACATATTTAGGCCCCGGCACACAGACAGAGGAGAGGTTCATTCAACTTTGGGTTGCCCCGCAATATAATGGTAAAATGAAAATAGGATTGAATGAGGAAGTGCCCTGGAGTACAATAATATATTGTTAAGGGGAGGTAGTTAATGTCTAATCTGCACAAGGGATGGACAGGTCCTGTGGGATCCATGCCTGGTTCATTTTTATGAACGTCAGCTTGTCCACATTGGCTGTAGACAGGCGGCTGCGTTTTTCTGTAATGACGCCCCCTGCCGTGCTGAATACACGTTCAGACAAAACGCTGGCCGCCGGGCAGGCCAGCACCTCCAAGGCATAAAAGGCTAGCTCTGGCCACGTGGACAATTTGGAGACCCAGAAGTTGAATGGGGCCGAACCATCAGTCAGTACGTGGAGGGGTGTGCACAGGTACTGTTCCACCATATTATTGAAATATTGCATCCTATTAAACCGTTCCGTATCAGGTGGTGGTGCAGTTAGCTGTGGCGTGGTGACAAAACTTTTCCACATCTCTGCCATGCTAACCCTGCCCTCAGAGGAGCTCGCCGTGACACAGCTGCGTTGGCGACCTCTTGCTCCTCCTCTGCCTTCGCCTTGGGCTTCCACTGGTTCCCCTGTGACATTTGGGAATGCTCTCAGTAGCGCGTCTACCAACGTGCGCTTGTACTCGCGCATCTTCCTATCACGCTCCAGTGTAGGAAGTAAGGTGGGCACATTGTCTTTGTACCGGGGATCCAGCAGGGTGGCAACCCAGTAGTCCGCACACGTTAAAATGTGGGCAACTCTGCTGTTGTTGCGCAGGCACTGCAGCATGTAGTCGCTCATGTGTGCCAGGCTGCCCAGAGGTAAGGACAAGCTGTCCTCTGTGGGAGGCGTATCGTCATCGTCCTGTGTTTCCCTCCAGCCACGCACCAGTGATGGGCCCGAGCTGCGTTGGGTGCCAGCCCGTTGTGAACCTGCTTCATCCTCATCCTCCTCCACCTCCTCCTCATCCTCATCCTCCTCGTCCTCCAGTAGTGGGCCCTGTCTGGCCACATTTGTACCTGGCCTCTGCTGTTGCAAAAAACCTCCCTCTGAGTCACTTCGAAGAGACTGGCCTGAAAGTGCTAAAAATGACCCCTCTTCCTCCTCTTCCTCCTGGGCCACCTCCTCTTCCATCATCGCCCTAAGTGTTTTCTCAAGGAGACATAGAAGTGGTATTGTAACGCTGATAACGGCGTCATCACCACTGGCCATGTTGGTGGAGTACTCGAAACAGCGCAACAGGGCACACAGGTCTCGCATGGAGGCCCAGTCATTGGTGGTGAAGTGGGGCTGATCCGCAGTGCGACTGACCCGTGCGTGCTGCAGCTGAAACTCCACTATGGCCTGCTGCTGCTCGCACAGTCTGTCCAGCATGTGCAAGGTGGAGTTCCACCTGGTGGGCACGTCGCATATGAGGCGGTGAGCGGGAAGGCCGAAGTTACGCTGTAGCGCAGACAGGCGAGCAGCGACAGGGTGTGCACGCCGGAAGCGCGAACAGACGGCCCGCACTTTATGCAGCAGCTCTGACATGTCGGGGTAGTTGTGAATGAACTTCTGCACCACCAAATTCAGCACATGCGCCAGGCAAGGGATGTGCGTCAAACCGGCTAGTCCCAGAGCTGCAACGAGATTTCGCCCATTATCGCACACCACCAGGCCAGGCTTGAGGCTCACCGGCAGCAACCACTCGTCGGTCTGTTGTTCTATACCCCGCCACAACTCCTGTGCGGTGTGGGGCCTGTCCCCCAAACATATGAGTTTCAGAACGGCCTGCTGACGTTTACCCCGGGCTGTGCTGAAGTTGGTGGCGAAGGTGTGTGGCTGACTGGATGAGCAGGTGGAAGAAGAGGAGGAGGAAGCTGAGTAGGAGGAGGAGGAGACAGGGGGCAAAGAATGTTGCCCTGCGATCCTTGGCGGTGGAAGGACGTGCGCCAAACAGCTCTCCGCCTGGGGCCCAGCCGCCACTACATTTACCCAGTGTGCAGTTAGGGAGATATAGCGTCCCTGGCCGTGCTTACTGGTCCACGTATCTGTGGTTAGGTGGACCTTGCCACAGATGGCGTTGCGCAGTGCACACTTGATTTTATCGGATACTTGGTTGTGCAGGGAAGGCACGGCTCTCTTGGAGAAGTAGTGGCGGCTGGGAACAACATACTGTGGGACAGCAAGCGACATGAGCTGTTTGAAGCTGTCTGTGTCCACCAGCCTGAATGACAGCATTTCATAGGCCAGTAGTTTAGAAATGCTGGCATTCAGGGCCAGGGATCGAGGGTGGCTAGGTGGGAATTTACGCTTTCTCTCAAATGTTTGTGAGATGGAGAGCTGAACGCTGCCGTGTGACATGGTTGAGATGCTTGGTGACGCAGGTGGTGGTGTTGGTGGTACATCCTATGTTTGCTGGGCGGCAAGTGCCAACGTCCCTCCAGAGGCGGAGGAAGAGGCCGAGGCGGCGGCGGCAGCAACAGAAGAGGCCGAGGCGGCAGCAGCAGAAGAGGTAGCAGGGGGAGCCTGAGTGACTTCCTTGTTTTTAAGGTGTTTACTCCACTGCAGTTCATGCTTTGCATGCAGGTGCCTGGTCATGCAGGTTGTGCTAAGGTTCAGAACGTTAATGCCTCGCTTCAGGCTCTGATGGCACAGCGTGCAAACCACTCGGGTCTTGTCGTCAGCACATTGTTTGAAGAAGTGCCATGCCAGGGAACTCCTTGAAGCTGCCTTTGGGGTGCTCGTTCCCAGATGGCGGCGGTCAGTAGCAGGCGGAGTCTCTTGGCGGCGGGTGTTCTGATTTTGCCCACTGCTCCCTCTTTTGCTACGCTGTTGGCTCGGTCTCACCACTGCCTCTTCCTCTGAACTGTGAAAGTCAGTGGCACGACCTTCATTCCATGTGGGGTCTAGGACCTCATCGTCCTCTGCATCGTCTTCCACCCAGTCTTGATCCCTGACCTCCTGTTCAGTCTGCACACTGCAGAAAGACGCAGCAGTTGGCACCTGTGTTTCGTCATCATCAGAGACGTGCTGAGGTGGTATTCCCATGTCCTCATCATCAGGAAACATAAGTGGTTGTGCGTTAGTGCATTCTAACTCTTCCACCCCTGGGGAAGGGCTAGGTGGATGCCCTTGGGAAACCCTGCCAGCAGAGTCTTCAAACAGCATAAGAGACTGCTGCATAACTTGAGACTCAGACAGTTTCCCTGATATGCATGGGGGTGATGTGACAGACTGATGGGCTTGGTTTTCATGCGCCATCTGTGCGCTTTCTGCAGAAGACTGGGTGGGAGATAATGTGAACGTGCTGGATGCACTGTCGGCCACCCAATTGACTAATGCCTGTACCTGCTCAGGCCTTACCATCCTTAGAACGGCATTGGGCCCCACCAAATATCCCTGTAAATTCTGGCGGCTACTGGGACCTGAGGTAGTTGGTACACTAGGACGTGTGGCTGTGGCAGAACTGCCACGTCCTCTCCCAGCACCAGAGGGTCCACTAACACCACCACGACCATGTCCACGTCCGCGTCCCTTACTAGATGTTTTCCTCATTGTTACCGTTCACCACAATAAGAAAAATATTATTCGGGCCAATGTATTGAATTAAAATTCAGGCCTTTTTTTACAGACACCGAACACTGTCTGGCTATCTATTTAGGTACCGTATTACACTAATACAGGCACACCAGTAATGACAGATTTAGCTGAATATAAATGTGAGGCCTATTTTTTAGGCGCTGGGTGACAGGTATACGTTTAATCACAGAATTAGACTTGGATCTGCACTGTAGCGTGTGTGTTAGTTTTTGAGAATGAACCTATCAGCACCTTGAATCTAATATACCCTTTTAGGGATAGATTTAAAGTAGGCCTGATACAGCAGAAACCACTAATTTTGAGAATTGCAAATTTGGGAATTGTTTTTCAACCCAGAACAAAAACTGTGCTTTGACGGTCACAAACAATAACTTGACCAGCTAAAACAGTACAGATTTGGTTGAATATAAATGTGAGGCCTATTTTTTAGGCGCTGGGTGACAGGCTCAACTTGCCCCTCAAGTAGTATATGTCCAAAAAATAACCACACTATTGATGGTTAAATGCACTTGATGAAAGCTTGACCCTGATGTAGGATATAGCAAAAAATAACCACACTATTGATGGTTAAATGCACTTGGGTGACACAAGCTCAGCTTGCCCCTGATGTAGTATATGGCCAAAAAATAACCACACTATTGATGGTTAAATGCACTTGATGACAGCTTGACCCTGATGTAGGATATAGCAAAAAATAACCACACTATTGATGGTGAAAAGTACTTGGTGGTAGCTTGTGCTGGCGCACCACAAGCCACAAAATGGCCGCCGATCACCCCAGAAAAAAGTGATATAAAAACGCTCTGGGCAGCCTAAAAACAGTGAGCAATTGAATATCAGCACTTCAATGATCCACAGTTGTAGATCGATCACTGAATGAAGTCTTTTGGAGGAGTTAATCTACCTAATCTCGCCCTAACGTCGCAGCTGCAACCTCTCCCTACGCTTGTATCAGCAGAGTGACGTGCAGCGCTACGTGACCCAAGCTTATATAGAGGCTGGGTCACATGCTGCACTGGCCAATCACAGCCATGCCAATAGTAGGCATGGCTGTGATGGCCTCTTGGGGCAAGTAGTATGATGCTTGTTGATTGGCTGCTTTGCAGCCTTTCAAAAAGCGCCAAGAAAGCGCCGAACACCGAACCCGAACCTGGACTTTTACGAAAATGTTCGGGTTTGGGTAGGTGTCACGGACACCCCAAAATTCGGTACGAACCCGAACTATACAGTTCGGGTTCGCTCATCCCTAGTCATGGGGTATTTTTATAGAGCAGATTCTTACAGACGCGACGATACCTAATATGTGTACTTTTTTAAAATTTATTTAGGTTTTGCATTATATTATCCTTTTTATAAACAAAAAAAAAACATTTTAGTATCTCCATATGCTAAGAGTAATTTATTTTAATTTTTTTTATTTTTTATCCGATTATCTTAGGTAGGGGCTCATTTTTTGTGGGATGAGAGGATGGTTTTATTGGCACTATTTTGGGGGGCATATGACTTTTTAATCGCTTGCTATTACACTTTTTGTGATGTAAGGTGACAAAAAAATCCCTTTTTATTTTTGCACCATTTTTATTTAAAAAATTTGACTGTGTTCATCTGAGGGGTTATGTCATGGGGTATTTTTATAGAGCAGATTCTTACGGGTGCGGCGATATCTAATATGTCTACTTTTTTTTATTTATTTTAGTTTTACAAAATAATATTTTTGAAAAAAATAAATTTTTTGTTTTAGTGTCTCAAATCTAAGAACCATAGTTTTTTTCGATTGTCAGTGGCTAAATGGAATTAAAATTGGGGAAGGGGATTATAAATTTAGTACTCCATGGAAGTGTGGTACTCCCTGAAGCAACCGTCAATGCAGAGGCCCGGATGATCGGGGCACGTGTCACACTGAGTGGTGGTGTCCTTCCGTATCCCCCTCCTGTTACACACTCTGCACAAAAGAGTTGCACAAAGCAACCTGTACCAAGTAGACCGCAACTTTTTTGTACCATTCCTGGGTTTTGCGTATGGCGTTATATGGCTTGAGGACTTGATCAGAGAGATCCACTCCTCCCATATACCGATTGTAGTCGACGATACAATCGGGCTTGAGGACCGTTGCCGCGGTACCTCACACAGGGACAGGGGTGATGCCGTTACCGTGAATTGTGGACAGTACAAGGACATCCCTCTTGTCCTTATATCTGACCAGCAACAGGTTTCCACTGGTAAGGGCACGGGTCTCACCCCTAGGGATAGGTACCTGGAGGGGGTGGGTAGGGAGGCCGCGTTGATTTTTCTGCACGGTCCCACAAGTGGACGTGGATCTGGCGGCGAGGGACTGGAACAAGGGGATACTAGCATAAAAGTTAGGCTACTTTCACACTGCCGTTCAGAGCGGGCCCGTCTGATGTCTGCTTAGACGGATCCGCTCCTATAATGCAGACGTTTGGATCCGTTCAGAACGGATCCGTCTGCATTATAGTTTAAAAAAAATTCTAAGTGTGAAAGTAGCCTGAACGGATCCGTCCAGACTTTACATTGAAAGTCAATGGGGGACGGATCCGTTTGAAGATTGAGCCATATGGTGTCATCTTCAAGCGGATCCGTCCCCATTGACTTCCATTGTAAGTCTGGACGGATCCGCTTGCCTCCGCACGGCCAGGCGGACACCCGAACGCTGCAAGCAGCGGAGCGGAGGCTGAAAGCTGCCAGACTGATGCATTCTGAGCGGATCCGCGTCCACTCAGAATGCATTAGGGCAGTAAGGATGCGTTCGGGGCCGCTTGTGAGCCCCTTCAAACGGAGCTCACAAGCGGACACCCGAACGGCAGTGTGAAAGTAGCCTTATCCACATACAGGTGGTAACCCCTTATCTAGCAGTGGGTGCATAAGGTCCCACACAAGTTTCCCGCTAACACCCAGAGTGAGGCGACATTCTGTGGGTTGAATACAGGAATCTCGCTCCTCGTACACACGAAACTTGTAAGTGTACCCTGAGGTACTCTCACAAAGTTTGTACAGCTTCACGCCATACCTCGCCTGCTTAGAGGGAACATACTGGCGGAAAATGAGTCCCCCCTTGAAAGCAATGAGAAACTCATCAACCGCGACCTCCCTTCCAGGTACATAGGCCTCCAAAAATTTGGCCCCGAAGTGATCGATGACCGGCCTGATTTTGTACAGGCGGTCATAGGCAGGATCACCTTGGGGCGGACATGCTGCATTATCTGCATAATGTAGGCCTTTCCAGATGGCCTCAAACCGGGTACGTATTATGGCTGTACTGTAAAGTGGGGTCTGGTAGAGAACGTCCCCACTCCAGTAATGCCTGACACTGTTTTTTGTGACTAGGCCCATATGCAGCACGAGGCCGCAAAACGTCCTCATCTCGGCTGCACTGACCGGATTCCAGCCACTGGCCCTAGCCAAAAAGGCTGGGTGTTGAGCAATGAACAGTTGGGCGTACAGGTTTGTTTGCTCCACCATCAGATTCACAAAATGGTCACTGAAAAAAAGACTAAAATAGTCGTATTCTGTGAAGTCCACTGTGGGAATCTGGATTCCTGCTTGGCCCACAAAATCAGGAATCACAGGCTCAAAATGCTCTGGGGTACACCAGACAAGTTCACCGGTAGGGGGCTCAGGTGGACTTATTTGGTGGGCCAGAAAACTAGTACGAGCCCCAGAGCTGCTTGTACTAGTGTGGGCCACAGGGTCCCTGGCATGGCGGTCCCCTTGCTCCGCCTGGCGGCGTCTCCACTGCCTTGGGGGCTCGCGGATGACAAGAGGAAAGTGGGGTCATCCTCGCCCTCGCTGGGACTCTCGGATTTGGAGGCAAGCAGGGCGTATATGCCTCCTCGGCCGAGAACGTCCGGCGGCCATAGGGGAGTGTGTGTGTCTGCGTGCGTGGAAAACTTTATTCAGTGTGCGTGTGTGTGGGGGATGGGTGTTCACGTACTTTGCCCTACACCTAACAGAATTTTTTTTAGAAAAAATGAATTAATAAAATTGAAAATCCCCCCCCCAAAAAAAAAATATTCTAACGTGCTGATCAGCGGTATGAAGCTGATCAGCGGTGGGGTGGGCGATGCGCTAACAGTGGCCGGACGTTAAGAATGCCGGCCACAGTCAGAGCATGCAAAAAAATATATATAACACTTGCGCCCAAAAAAAATGTGTGTGTGTGGACCCCAGACACCCGAT
Organism: Bufo bufo; assembly: GCF_905171765.1. NCBI lineage: Eukaryota > Metazoa > Chordata > Amphibia > Anura > Bufonidae > Bufo > Bufo bufo. The sequence continues at coordinate 579,914,286 of NC_053391.1, forward strand.
CCGGGTGCTAGACCAAAATAAAAAAACTTTTTTTTCCCCTAATTCTCCCTCACTATTCCTGCCTAATCTTCCTCTCCCCACTTCTCCCAAATATACAGATTTGTGCCTGATGGCACAAAAAACTTACAGTACAGCCGAGCTCCACGGACCTGTATGAGCGGGGAGAGGAGCTCTGGCAATTCAAAATTGCCGCTGCGCCCATCCACCTGCCCAGCCGGCCAATCAGAAGCGATCCTGAGAGGTGGCGTGACCGCCACCTCTCAGGATCGCAGGACGGTGATTGGTTGTGTATTATAACACCACCGATCACCATCCTATTACGGGTTATCGGGTCACCAGAGACCCGAATAACCCCTAAACGCAGCAAACCGCAGGTCTTAGTTGACCTGCGGTTTGCTGCGATCGTCGACACGGGGGGCAAGGAATTAAACAAGGACCCCCCTTGACATTGTTTAATTCAATATCATAGTTCTAATAGCCGAAGGCTATCAAAATTCTGTTTTTGGCCTCTATTATGATACTTTAAAATATAAACTTTATTATTTCTCTTAATACAATGTGAACCAAAAAGTGCTTTAGTGGGTTAAAAGTTTCAGCTTGCACCTGGTCGTGTTTTTATATTTTTGTATGTAATATATAGTGAGGGTATTTTATTCATACCTCTTCACTAGACCGGATTGTTTCTTTCTGAGATTTATTATAGTCAGCTAGAGGACTGCTACATAGTATATCTTTTTACTGAAATGTTACTATGTTACTTTTACGGCTTTGATGCCTGCTGAAATGTCACCTACCTAGCTGTCTAACTCTCCTTGCTTTGCTACATTTAGCTACAATCCTTCTATCTCTAAGTATCAAAGTTTTTCCTGTCTGGATCGGTATTACAGGGGGGCGCCTGCAGCGTGTCCCTTCGATCCCTTAGCATACTAGGTGCATTGCTGTTTAATTTAAAAGCTGAATGCAATTTTTGCTGTTCAGGAAGTTCAATTCCTGGTTTACCTGCTCTCACCCTCAGGTTTTCGTATGGATCCCGAGAAAGTCCGTGCGGTGTTGGACTGGGATCGACCCAAAAATCTAAAAGAGCTGATGCTCTACCGTAAATTCATCTTCAACTATTCAATTGTGGTTAAACCTTTAACATACATGACTAGGAAGGGGGTCGATTTCTCTGTTTGGTCTGAGGCGGCATTATAAGCATTTTCTGCTGTGAAAGAATGTTTTGCTTCAGCCCCTATTCTGGTGCAACCAGACGTGTCTCAGCCATTCATTGTAGAGGTTGACGCATCCGAGGTAGGGGTGGGAGCAGTTTTGTTGCAAGGTCTTTCACCTAGTAAATGGCGCCCATGTGCTTTTGTCTCTAAAAAAAACTTTTCGACTGCTGAAAGAAATTATGACATGAGTAATAGGGAATTGCTGGCCATTGAGTTGGCTTTTGAAGAATTGCGCCATTGATTGGAAGGAGCAATTCATCCTATTCCGGTAATTACTGATCACAAAAATCTGGCTTACCTTGAGTTGGCTAAACGACTGAATCAAAGGCAGGCCAGATGGTCGCTGTTAAGAACGTCAAGACGGATGCTTTGTCGCGCAGCTTTCCTGGGTGGGGGGGGGGGGGGGGGTGATTCTAAAAATGCTAGTCCTATTTTGTCTGAAGGGGTAATCATATCTGCCCTATATCCTGATCTTGAGGCTAAGGTGTTGGAGGCCCAAGAGGATGCTCCGGACTCTTGTCCTCCAGGGAAATTGTTTGTTCCTTCAGACTTGCATCATAAGGTATTTGAGGAACATCACTGTACTGTCTTGGCTGGACACCCTGAGCAGGGGCGTAACTAGAAGTGACTGGGCCCCACAGCAAATATTTGTAAGGGCCCCTCCAGCGCGCTTCGCACCTCCCTCCTCCTGTGTAAACCCCACTCCTTTGGCACAGTGTAGCGGTATACTGTATATTGTGTGGCACAGTGGATGCTATATGTGTATAACATAAACATATTTCATATGAAAACTTACAATTACTTGACCCTTGGGGATCTCGGACACCACTTCAACACTTTGGCGGGGGGCTCGGCGGAGCTGATGTTGTGCTTTATCCTAATGAGAAAGATTTCATAATAAGGATTTGGAGAAGGGGCAGAGGGATAGCAGAGCAGGGAGAGGCTGGTGCTGCTACTAGGGGCTCATACCATGGGGGAGTAATAAAGCCCACTATAATGCCCCCCCAGTAGTAATAATTCTCCTTATAATGTGACAGTGCAAAAATACCCCCTTGTAATGCCCCCAGTTGAGCTAATTTTCCCCATAGTGCCCCCATAATGTCCCAGTATAAAATACCCCTATATAGTGCCCCCAGTAAATTCCCCCATAGCTCCCCTCCCCCTTCCTGCTAGTGCCCCCCATAATGTACCAGTATAAAATGCCCCATATATAGTGCCCCAGTAGATGCCCCTCAGTGTCCGGCCTCTGATAGGCTGCCGGCCTAGTGTCCCCCATAATGCCCCCAATAATGTGCCAGTAAGTGTCCCCATAGATGCCCCCCCATCATGTGCCAGTATCAAGTGCCTTTCTCCCCCCCCCCACATGTCCCAGTATCATAGTGCCATCTCCCCCCCCCCAATGTGCCAATATCAAGTGCCTCTCTCCTTCCCACCCCCCATGTGCCAGTATCATAGTGCCAAACCCCCCCATGTGCCAGTATCAAGTGCCTCTCTTTCCCCCCCCATGTCCCAGTATCATAGTGCCACCCCCCCCCCCCCCAAAAAAAAGTGGCAGTATCAAGTGCCTCTTCCCCCCATGTGCCAGTATCATAGTGCCAAACCCATCCATGTGCCAGTATCAAGTGCCAAACCCCCCCCACATGCCAGTATCAAGTGCCTCTCTCCTCCCCCATGTCCCAGTATCATAGTGCCATCTCCCCCCCAATGTGCCAGTATCAAGTGCCTCTCTCCTTCCCACCCCCCATGTGCCAGTATCATAGTTCCAAACCCCCCATGTGCCAGTATCACATGACTCTCTCTTCCCCCCCATGTCCCAGTATCATAGTACCATCTCCCCCCCCCAAAAAAAAGTGCCAGTATCAAGTGCCTCTCTCCCCCCCATATGCCAGTATCATAGTGCCAAACCCACCCATGTGCCAGTATCAAGTGCCAACCCCCTCCCCAACATGCCAGTATCAAGTGCCTCTCTCCTCACCCCCATGTCCCAGTATCATAGTGCCATCTCCCCCCACCACAAAAAAAGTGCCAGTATCAAGTGCCTCTCTCCCTCCCCCCCATGTGCCAGTATCAGGTGCCAAACCCTCTCCCCCCCATGTGCCAGTATCAGGTGCCAACCCCCCTCCCCCCCAGGTGCCAGTATCAGGTGCCTCTCCCCCCCCCATGTGCCAGTATCAGGTGCCAACCCCCCCAGGTGTCAGTATCAAGTGCCTGTCTCCTCCCCCCCATGTCCCAGTATCATAGTGCCATCTCCCCCCCCCCACAAAAAAGTGCCAGTATCAAGTGCCTCTCTCCCCCCATGTGCCAGTATCAGGTGCCAACCCCCCCTCCCCCCCCAGGTGCCAGTATCAGGTGCCAACCCCTCTTCCCCCCCCATGTGCCAGTATCAGGTGCCAACCCCCTTCCCCCCATGTGCCAGTATCAAGGACCTCCCGCTCCCCCCATGGCAGTAACAGTCGGGTATTAAAAAATAATAATAAACACTTCTACTTACCTCCATGTCAGTGATGCGATGCAGCCTCTTCCTGTGTCCCGCCCTGTATGTCCATATATGTGCTTGTATTTCAGAAAAGTTTCTGCTGGGATTCGAACCCACGACCTTCTGTATCAGAGGCAAAGCACTTAACCACAAGACCATAAGAGCTGCCTTGCTGCTGACTGAAAAAATATGAGACTTCTACTGTTATAGCTGGCTAAGTGTACATCTATACACATGACAGCTGCTCATATATAGAGATATAGCAGAGCTGAGTGTGCTGGGACAGCTGTCATTTAGAGATATAGCAGTGCTGGGTGTGTTGGGGCAGCTGTCATGTGTATAGATGTACACTTAGCCAGCTATAACAGTAGAAGTCTCATATTTTTGCAGGTGCAATGCAGCCTTTATGGTTGTGTGGGTAAATGCTTTGCCACTGATACATTGGAGGTTGTGGGTTCGAATCCCAGACACATCAGGAGACTTTAGGAGACAGTAAGATTAGATCACATTAGCGAGTGGGCCTGGTTAGCCCGCTGCTGCTGTGAAGGGGCCCTGAACATTAAGACAAGAATCGATATTTAACTAACTTGAAAATAAACTGTCACACACGCTGCCGGGGCGCCGGGCCCCGAAGCAGCTGCTTCCCCGGTAGTTACACCACTGACCCTGAGAGTATATCCACTGTCAATCTCATCTCGCGCAGATTTTGGTGGCCGGGGCTACGTAAGTGTGTTGAGGACTGTGTCAGCCTGTTGTACCTGTGCTCATGCTAAGGTGACACATACTCGGCCTTCTGGATCTCTTTTTCCATTACCCATCCTGTCCAGACCTTGGACGCATTTGTCCATGGACTTTATCACGGATTTACTGAATTCTTCGGGAAAAAACGTGATCCTGGTGGTAGTTGATCGGTTTAGCAAAATGGCGCATTTTATAGCATTGCCTGCTCTACCTAATGCCAAGACTCTTGCACAGGTGTTTGTCGATAACATTGTGAAACTACATGGCATTTTCTCTGATGTGGTGTCTGATCGGGGGACTCAGTTTGTTTCCAGATTCTGGAAAGCGTTCTGTACTTGACTGGGGGTACAATTGTCCTTTTCTTCGGCTTTTCTTCCTCAGTCGAACGGAGAGACGGAGCGCACCAATCAGAATCTGGAGACTTACTTGGGATGTTTTGTTTCGGAGAACCAGGAGGAGTGGTCTTTATTCTTGTTGTTAGCTGAGTTTGCCATTAATAACCGTAGACGGGGGTCCACTGATAATTCACAGTTTTTTGGGGCATATGGATTTCATCCACAGTTTGGCACATTTTCTGGTTCTCAAACTTCCGGTGTTCCTGAGGAGGAACGATTTTCCTCTTCTTTGTCTTCGATTTTGCGGAAAATTCAAAATAACCTGAAAAAGATGGGTAACAGGTATAAGCGTGTGGCTGACAGGAGACGTATGAATGGTCCGGACCTGAGAGTGGGTGATTCTGTGTGGCTGTCCACAAGAAACATTAAGCTTAAGGTACCTTCTTGGAAGTTGGGCCAAAGATTTATTGGTCCATATAAGATCAGTGTCATTGTTAACACTGTAGCCTTCCGTTTTGAACTTCCTCAGGCTTTGAAAATTCATAATGTATTTCATAAGTCGTTGAAGAAATGTGTCGAACCTGTTGAGCTGTCCTCCTTGCCTGCCGCTCCTGTGATGGTGGACGGTAATTTAGAATTTCAAATCAACAGGATTGTGGACTCCCGAGTTCTCTGTAGATCCCTCCAGTATCTCGTCCACTGGAAGGATTACGGACCAGAGTAGAGGATGTGGGTTCCAGCGGCCGATGATAATGTGAATCGTCTGGTGAAGGCCTTTCACAGAGCCCATCCTGATAAGGTAGGTCCTGGGTGCCCGGAGGTCACCCGTAGAAAGGGGAGGTACTGTCACGGTCCCTCAGGTGACTGATGTCAGGAAATCAAGGAGATTGGCTGAGCATGGAGGAATCTAACAGCCTCCTTGATTTCTCTTGATTCAGTGTTGATAGGGTTAATGACCACTCCCCTTTTCTCAGCTGTTGCTCAGTGGTTATCACTTCTACCCTTTATACTCTCACCCCACCCTTCTGACTATGCAGTTGATAGCTTCATTTGGGTTTGGTTGAGCTGGTGTGAGATCCTCTCTGGTGTTTCTGTTCTTCCATCTCTACAGAAGTTAAGTGTTGTGTTTGTTTGTATTTGTTATATTCCCTGTTGTTGTTTCTAGGCCTGAGACAGAGACTTCCATTCGTCCATCTGGGGAGGAATGGGTTGTCTCTGGTCCTATACTTATTCCAGTGCCTTATAGGAAAATCAGGGCCTAGGTATCCTGCTTAAGAATATTCCTACCTTCAAGGTCTATTCATATTGATAGGTAGTAGTTTCTTCCCTAGTTTGCAGGCCCAGTTACTGTTCCCCTCCCCTCCTGTGTTCAGTGTGAAGCCCTGAAAAAATAACTATCGGGCCATGCGCGATGCAACTATGGTTTATTACCACAGAGACTAAGGGCTCTTTCACACTTGCGTTCTTGTCTTCCGGCATAGAGTTCCGTCGTCGGGGCTCTATGCCGGAAGAATCCTGATCAGGATTATCCTAATGCATTCTGAATGGAGAGAAATCCGTTCAGGATGCATCAGGATGCATCAGGATGTCTTCAGTTCCGGAACGGAACGTTTTTTGGCCGGAGAAAATACCGCAGCATGCTGCGCTTTTTGCTCCGGCCAAAAATCCAGAACACTTGCCGCAAGGCCGGATCCGGAATTAATGCCCATTGAAAGGCATTGATCCGGATCCGGCCTTAAGCTAAACGTCGTTTCGGCGCATTGCCGGAGCCGACATTTAGCTTTTTCAGAGTGGTTACCATGGCTGCCGGGACGCTAAAGTCCTGGCAGCCATGGTAAAGTGTAGTGGGGAGCAGGGGAGCAGTATACTTACCGTCCGTGCGGTTCCCCGGGCGCTTCAGAGTGACGTCAGGGCGCCCCAAGCGCTCCCCGCTCCTACTATGGCAACCAGGACTTTAATAGCGTCCTGGGTGCCATAGTAACACTGAACGCATTTGGAAGACGGTTCCGTCTTCAAATGCTTTCAGTACACTTGCGTTTTTCCGGATCCGGCGTGTAATTCCGGCAAGTGGAGTACACGCCGGATCCGGACAACGCAAGTGTGAAAGAGGCCTAAGTTGGCGACGCAGGAGCTGGAAGGAGAGAGGTAAGATGTCATCGTGAAATACACCAATTAGGTGTTGGTAGATGAAGGCTATACATCGGGATTGGCATTGATTCATGTCCGGATGGCAGGGCGGATCTTAATTGGTTTTTGCAGGGAGAGGCGGTACTTACCGCCCCCCTGTAAATAGCGGCAAAAGATCCGCTCTGGTTACGTGCTGCATTAGCAGCTCGTAACCCCTGAAGACGCTGTGTACTCGGCGAAACATTTCGGGGGAGCTTGTATTCAGCTTTTAAATTAAGCAGCAATGCACCTAGTACGCTAAGGGATCGGAGGGCTGTGCTGCAGGCGCCCCCTGTAATACCGATCCAGGCAGGAAAAACTTTTATACTCAGACAGAGATAAAAGGATTGTAGCTAAATGTAGCAGAGCAGGGAGAGTTAGACAGCTAGGTAGGTGACATTTTAGCAGGCATCAAAGCCGTAAAAGTAACATAGTAACATTTCAGTAAAAAGATATACTATGTAGCTGTCCTCTAGCTGACTATAATAAATCTCAGAAAGAGAGAAACAATTCGGTCTACTGAAGAGGTATGAATAAAATACCCTCACTATATATTATATGCAAAAATATAAAAACACGACCAGGTGTAAGCTAAAACTTTTAACCCACTACAGCACTTTTTGGTTCACATTGTTATTAAGAGAAATAATAAAGGTTATATTTTAAAGTATCATAATAGAGGCCAAAAACTGAATTTTGATAGCCTTCGGCTATTGGAACTATTATAAACACAGAACAGATACAGATCTTTCCATTATACCTTATCTCTGTGTAGGATCCAGTACTGGTTTTGGCTCACAATCATTAATGGAAATCAGTGACCAAAACGCTGATGTGTGAATTTATCGGGGAATCAGCGGTAGATTTACACCGCCAGATAATCACTAACGAGTGTTCCTATGAACGCTCGTTAGTGATTATATTTAAGATTCTCGTCCTGTGTAAGGCCCTTAAAGGGTTTGCCCCTTCATAGACAATGGGGGTGTATCTCTAGGATATGTTCCATTGTCTGATAGGTACAGGTCCCAGTGCTGGAACCCGCACCTACACCAAGAACGGAGCAGGGAAAAGTGGTGGAGGGTGCACTGCGCATGCGCAGCCGCCCTCCATTCATTTCTATGGGGTCGCCGTAAATAGCCGAGCCAGCTGGCTCAGCTATTTCCGTTGGCCTCATAGAAATGAATAGGAGTGGTGGCCGCACAAGCGCAGTGCACTCCCATTTACTTGTATGGGGACAGCTTTTGGTGATGGTCGTGGTCGTCCAGCCACCGCTCTCCCCGCTCCATTCTCAGTTTAGGTGCAGGTCCCAGCACCTATCAGGCAATGGGGGCGTATCCTAGCAATATGCCCCCATTGCCTGTGATGGAACAACCTCTTTTAGGCCTTAGAATCCGCCTCTACCCCTCCCTGTAAAAAATAAATAAATAAATAAAAAATATATATATATATATATATATGTATGTACAGCGCTATGGAATGAATGGCGCTTTAATAATAAATAATAATAATATATATATATATATTTTTTTTTTTACCAGTTCATTGCTTTCTTTAAGGAAAAAAAAAATGTCAACAGAGCCTTAAGGGTCTGTCTGTAGCATTCGTACACAAGTATGTATATAAATACGCCACTCAGCTTGTGAATTAGGTTACTAGGTGACGTGTTTCACTCAGTTGCCTTAATTGTTAAGAACTGAACCTACAGAGAAAAAGCTCATTTGTATGTTAATGTCTCTCCCAGACACAGCAACGCGACATCTACCACCGTCACACTGCCCGGTCACCAGAGGAACCTGCAGCTTCATATCATAAGGTATGAATTAACATTTTATAATGATGATTTTTAGTTAATCTAGTATAAAATTAGGACTGGATACAGAGGGAGACAAGTATAGCATTGCCTGATATGCCTTAAACCAGTATTTCCATCTCAGACATGGCATACCTGTATCTACATGTCTCCTGACATGAAGAGAATATGTGTAAGCTTTAAGAATGTGTCTGTGAATCAACTTATTTCACTATTATCCCTCTCTACAGAGGAGTGCCTTCTAGAATAAAACAGCTCTCTAGTAATGTCTTTAAACTTGTATTCATCTTCCTCCGTCTTGTGGCCCATCTTTCCTACATTCCCGATGGCTAATCAGCCTAGACAAGCAGCTATACATTCTCCATCACAGGGACACCACTTCACAAGAACAGGGGTCCTGAACCACTGTTTGGGAACAGTTTTAATGAAGTGGTGGTCATGCATGTACACTGCCATTCCATTCAATGTCTATTGGACTGATGGAGATAATCCAATACATTGTGCCATTCACAATCCTCCAGAATAGGGGGTCTAGTGATTGGTTTTGCATTAGATTACCCCTTTAACTCATTAATGTGCACTTTTAGCTCAGTTGGACATGCATTATTAGCTGAGATAAGCGGTGTCACATTGCTTGATGAGGATTCACAGATCAAATTTTCCCAGACTTCAGACCTCATATATACTATATAAAAAACAGATCTTGATGGAAATAAGACAGTTGTCTTCAGACTCTTGAGTTGCTCATCTTTGCATTTGGTTGTCTATGCTTGGCTATCGTTATTTGCCTGGGGCACTTGAGCCATCTGCCTGTAAAGTATACTTGTTTAACCAGTAATACTAGCTATAAAAATTCCTCAACACTGAGACTGCAACTCCAAGAAGGACAAGCCATAAGGTTATGCAAATTGAGAAAGTAGCAGCTGTCTCTAAGATCTGCAGATGATCACATTTTCAAGCCCCTAACTCCAATAAGCTCATTAAGAAGGCCAGCTCTGTCCTAGGTTGTCCCCTTGATCTAGTGCAGGAGGTGGGTGACAGAAGAACTCTAGCAAAATTAACATCATTGTTAGACAAAGTCTCCCACCCCATGCACAAAGCTGTTGTGGAGCTGGAGAGGTCCTTCAGTGACAGACTGCTGCATCCTAGGTCATAGGCGTGCGCACGGGGTGTGCCGGGTGTGCCTGGGCACACCCTAATCATCACCTCCGTGCTGCACTGCCATCTGCCAACTCCTGATGCGATCCTTCACATAGGCTTCAGGCTAAGGGTCTGAAGCCTATGAGACAGTAGAGCGCTAGAATGGATTTGCTCTAGGGAGGTATGATGTCGGGAAAGAGGCGGAGTCTCTTCATACAGGGGGCGGGGCCTCAATATATGCAGGAAATTCAACAGAGCAAGTTGCAGAGAGGAGCAGATTAAGGTTAGAGGGGTCTAAAGAGAGGGGGTGAAGTGATATTTTTTACCTGGGGACTGTATGCTGGAGGGGCTAAAGGCAGAGATAGTGATGTATTTTACATGGGACTGTATGCTGGAGGGGCTGAAGGTAGGAGGGGTGATATTATTTTACATGGGACTGTATGCTGGAAGGGCTAAAGGCCGGGGGAGTTTTGTATTTTACATGGGACTGTATGTTGGAGGGGCTGAAGGCAGGGCGTGATGTATTTTACATGGGACTGTATGCTGAAGGAGCTCAAGGCAGGCAGCGAAGAGAGGAAGGGTGATATTATTTACATGGGACTATGTTGGAGGGGCTGAAGGCAAGGAGTGATGTATTTTACATGGGACTGTATGCTGGAGGGGCTGAAGAGCGCCATAATTATTACTATTAGGGTTCATTCACAAGTCTGCAGTGTTTTGCGGATCCGCAATACACCCGCCAGGCACCCTTATAGAACAGCCTATTTTTGTCTACAGCTGCGGACAAGAATAGGACATGTTCTATTTTTTTCCAGAGCCGCGGACCGGAAGTTCGGCAGGCCGCTCCGGAAATGCGGATGCGAAGAGCACATTGTGTGCTTTCCGCATCCATTCCGTCCCCATGGAGAATGCATGGGTCTGCACCCGTTCCGCACAATTGCGGAATGGATGCGGACACATTTTGCGGACGTGTGAATGGAGCCTAATACAGAGGGGGCCATTATAATATTAAGAATAATAACAACACAGAGGGGCCAGTATATATTATAATTATACGGAGGGCATTATACTTATGGGCACTACGGGTGGAGGGGAGGTCTGTTATCTGAGGAGGATAGTAAAGTGAGAAATCTAAACATTTTTCTGTGAAACTCTGCAGAGACGCGGCTGAAAGAAGGTATCTCCGAATAAAGACGTTGAGGAAGGTCTACATCACAGGAGACGTCACTGGATGTAACAGGTATGTGCTGCTGTACTCTACTGTATAGTGTGCACCATTATATGTAATGTCCATCCACATATCTGGGGGGGGTGGCTATAGGATTTAGCTCACACTGCCGCAGTCCGGTCCCAGACTTCAGGTCACACTGTGCGTGTTCTGAATTCTGGGGCCTCATACCCATCTACTACATTATCTGTACTCAGAGAGTTACCACTGTGTCATCTGTGGTATTACATAGGACTGCAGGTGACATCTACTACATTATCTGTACTCAGAGAGTTACCACTGTGTCATCTGTGGTATTACATAGGACTGCAGGTGACATCTGCTACATTATCTGTACTCAGTTACCACTGTGTTATCTGTGGTATTACATAGGACTGCAGGTGACATCTGCTACATTATCTGTACTCAGTTATCACTGTGTTATCTGTGGTGTTACATAGGACTGCAGGTGATATCTGCTACACTATCTGTACTCAGTTATCACTGTGTTATCTGTGGTGTTACATAGAACTGCAGGTGACATCTGCATTATTTGTAAAAAGGGGCGTGTCCACAGATTTGGGGGGAGAAATACTTGGCTTGCCCCGGGTGCTAACAACCCACGCTACACCACTGGAATCTGCCCTGTATGTTCCCTGCTGCTTGCTACCCCTCCTCAATTACACCCCTGTATAATGTACCCTGATACCCCTCAGTTATATGATACTGTATAACTGAGGGGTATCAGGGTAAATTACAGGGGGTAATATAACTGAAGGATCAGGGTAAATTATACAGGGGGTAAAACTAAGGGGTATTAGGGTACATTATTATACAGGGGTAATATAACTGAGGAGGGCTATCTCAGGGGACATGATGAAGGGGTAATATAACTTATATAATATAAGTTATATTACCCCTGTATAATGTCCCTGATAGCCCTCCTCAGTTATATTACTCCTGTATAATAATGTACCCTGATACCCCTTAGTGTATTTGTGTGTGTGTGTGTATATATATGTGTGTGTGTGTATATATATACACACGCGCGCGAGCGGCGTGTGTTTGTGCTTTAGGGTGCACACCCTAATGCAATAGGCTGCGCACACCTATGTCCTAGGTGCACAAAGGAACGTTATCGAAGGTCCTTCCTTCCAGCAGCGGTTAGGATTTATAACCACCAATGTTCCCAGAAACCCAGTAGTGAATTTTTAAAGTAAATTCTGTATTATGTTTTTCTTGTATTTTACTCTTTAATTTCTAATTACTCTTATTCTGCTCCTGTTGTGAATGTGATTGCTGCTGTTATGCCAAAATTTCCCCAATGAGGACAATAAAGGGATTTTCTTCTTCTTCAATCTGTGGCATGTGGCAAGGGCATAAAATCCAGACTGAAAGCAAAGTTTTTTAGCCACACTAAACCTCAAAAGTCGGATTAAGTTGTGTGGGATGATTGTGATGCATCCTGTTCATCAACGCGTCGGTTATCACCACTTGATGCAAACTGAGAGGGACAGAATCCATGACATAAGGCCTTAGTTCGTCATTATGGCAGATCAAGCACAGTCTCTATACAATGTACGCCACTGTTTCCATGGTGCAATAAATGTTTGTATAGGGATCTTGGTTACTAAAATAAATCCTATCCGCAAATTGAGGAATTTCAGAACCCGCCCCTGATCTGCCATAAACAATCACCACCATAGGGAGTGCAACCAAGACCCCTAGACAAACATCCATCACACCATGGAAAAAAGGCACATTTCCCTGCCTCCAATGTATGCAGTGCTCCTACGTAAATACTAGAGGTGACAGATTTTATCATCCTTATACTGCTTTAAAATTGAAGGGTACGTTACATGTGAATGCACTAATGTCCTCTCCATTATAAAATGTTCTTGCGGTCTCCTATATGTTGGGGAAACAATTCAGCATATGAGAGACCATATCGTAAATCCACGATACGGACAGGCAGTTTACTTCTCCCTATTCCATATAATTTCCACCAACAAAAACATACAGTGTGTCAATTAACCACCTCAGCCCCCCTAGCTTAAACACCCTTAATGACCAGACCACTTTTTACAATTCTGCACTACACTGTTTTCACTGTTTATTGCTCGGTCATGCAACTTACCACCCAAATGATTTTTACCTCCTTTTCTTCTCACTAATAGAGCTTTCATTTGGTGGTATTTAATTGCTGCTGACATTTTAACTTTTTTTGTTATTAATCGAAATTTAACTAAATTTTTTCAAAAAAATGACATTTTTCACTTTCAGTTGTAATTTTTTTTTTTTAAACAACATTTCTATATAATTTTTCCTCTAAATTTATTGTTCTACATATCTTTGATAAAAAAAATGTTTGGGTAAAAAAAAAAATGGTTTGGGTAAAAGTTATAGCATTTACAAACTATGGTACAAAAATGTGAATTTCCGCTTTTTGAAGCAGCTCTGACTTTCTGAGCACCTGTCATGTTTCCTGA